>NW_005367587.1:3994140-4012095 GCF_000412655.1 Myotis brandtii
GAGGCCTCCCAGCACCTGGATCAGTGGAGCCGCGAAGCCTCCTGGCCTGGGATCAGTGGAGCCACAAGGCCTCCCTAACCCGGGATCAGCGGAGCCGCGAGGCTTCCTGGCACCAGGATCAGCGGAGCCGCGAGGCCTCCCAGCACCAGGATCAGTGGAGCAGTGAGGCCTCCTAGCACCGGGATCAGCAGAGCAGCGAGGCCTCAATGCCCCTGTGTCAAGCGGAGCCACGAGGCCTACTGGTCCCTGGAGCAGCATGACAGAGGGCAGCGCCTAAACCCCCTGATCACCTTGCGGCTCTGTGTGTAACAGGGGGCGGGGCCACAACCTCCCTATCCACCCTGCTCTGTTCGTGAAAGGGGAAGGTGCCCCAAACCCCTGATTGGCCCTGCTCTGTATGTGACAGGGGGCGGCACCCCAACCCCCCAATCGGCCCTACCCTGAGCATGACTGAGGGTGGCATCGCAACCTCCTGATCCGCCCTGCTCTGTGCATGACAGGGGGCGGCGCCCCAACTCCCCAATAGGCCCTGCTCTGAGCCCGACCAGGAGCTGTTGGGCAGGCACCTAGGGATTGGGCCTGCCCTCTGCCACCCGGGAGTGGGCCTAAGCCAGCAGGTCGTTATCTCCCGAGGGGTCCCAGACTGTGAGAGGGTACAAGTGGGGCTGAGGGACAACCCCCCCTGCCAGTGCACAAATTTTTGTGCACTGGGCCTCTAGTATGGTTAATAATACCACATTGAGCAGTTAAAAGTTTGTCAAAAGAGTAGTCTTGTGTTAAGTGTTCTTATCACAATAAACACAAAAACAAATAAAATAAAATATTTTGTGTTTTTCTAAATTATTTCCTCGTGACCTATAACTCATTATTCTTTCTTAAGGAAATCACATGCTTACTTTCAAACTGAAATTCAAGAACTTATTTATTTATCTATTTTATGTTGAGTTTAAAACACCTTTAGCAATTTACTTTAAACTATCCCTGTTTCAGCCTAACTGAATATATGTTTCTCCAGCTTTGCTCTTGGTGGAAAATATTTTCTTTAGGGATCATCCTTTTTCAGTCAGTTGGTAGAAAAAAAAATAAACTTACAAAGTTTAAAAAAAAGGAAAGAAAGATGACATATCTCTTCACCTTCAGTCTCTGAGATCACCTCCACAGAGAAAGTATAAAATACACATTTTTTAAAAATGTTTTCTAATATGGTACCCTCCGGAGAGAGAGAACAAGTACATATTTCTGCTTTTTTTGGTAATCCCTTTAGTTATAGCTAATTAATAATGTAGTTTTATTTTTATATGGAAACATTCTGTAATGATTTAAAATTAATTCTTTCTACTAACCTTCCAATATAAACCCAGAAACTTACTTCAAACTTTTCAAACTAAATTAGAAATCAACTGAAATTTAAAAAATGAAAAAAATCAAAAACTTGGAGGCTAAAAAGTATGATATTAAACAATGATTGGGTTACCAATGAGATCAAAGAAGAAATAAAAAACATTCTGGAAACAAATAACAATGAAAACACAACAATCCAAAATCTATGGGACACAGTGAAAGCAGTCCTGAGCGGGAAGTTCATAGCATTACAGGCCTATCTCAAAAGAAAAAATGATAATAAATTATCTAACACCACAACTTAAAGAATTAAAAAGAGAGCAACAAGAAAAGCCCAGAGTAAGCAGAAGGAATGAAATCATAAAGATTGGAGCAGAAATAAACAGCATAGAGACCAAAAAACAAAAACAAAAAACAATAATACAAAATATCAATAAAACCAAGAGCTGGTTCTTTGAAAGGACAAACAAGATTGATGAACCTCTAGCCAGTCTCACCAACAAACAAAAAGAGAGGACCCAAATAAACAAAATCAAAAATGAAAGAAGCAAAATAACAACACACCCTACAGAAATACAAAGGATTGTAAAAAAAAATACTATGAACAACTCTATTCCAACAAACTGGTCAACCTAGAAGAAATGAACATATTTCTAGAAAAATACGACCTTGCAAAACTCAATCAAGAAGAATCAAAAAATCTGAATAGGCCAATAACTATGGAAGAAATTGAAGCAGTAATCAAAAAAATTCCAGCAAACAAAAGCCCTGGACCAGATGGCTTCACAGGGGAGTTTTACCAAACATTCAAAGAAGAACAAAACCTATCCTCCTCAGACTATTCCAAAAAATTCAAGAGGAAAGCACACTTCCAAGCTCATTCTATGAAGCTAGAATTACCCTGATCCCAAAACCAGATAAAGACACTACAAAGAAAAAGAATTACAGGCCAATATCTCTAATGAATACAGATGCTAAAATCCTCAACAAATTCCTAGCAAATCAGATCTAGCATTACATTAGAAAGATCATACACCATGACCAAGTGGGATTATCCAGGGATGCAAGGATGGTACAATATCTGCAAAACAATAAACGTGATGTATCACATAAACAAATTGAGAGACAAAAATCAAATAATCATATTAACTGTGAAAAGCATTTCACAGAATCTAACACCCTTTCTTGATAAAAAACTCTCAGCAAAATGGGACTAGAGGGGTCATAACTCAACATAATAAAAGCCTTATATGACAAACCTATAGCCAACATCATACTCAATGGGCAAAAACTAAAACCATTGCCCCTAAAAACAGGAAAAATACAGGGATGCCCACTCCCACCACTCCTGTTTGACACAGTACTAGAAGTGCTAGTCATAGTAATCAGACAAGATGAAATAAAAGGCATCTAAATTGGTAAAGAAGAAGAAAAACTGTCATTATTTGCAGATGACATAATATTGTACATAGAAAATCCTAAAGACTATGTCAGAAAACTACTAGAATTAAATGAATTTGGCAATGTAGTAGGATACAAAATTAACACCCAGAAATTTATGGCTTTTTTATATACCAATAATGAACTCACAGGAAGAGAAAACAAAACAAAACAAAAAAATCAATCCATTTACCATTGCAATAAAAAAATCAAGATACCTAGGAATAAAATTAACTAAGGAGATAAAAGACCTGTACTCTGAAAACAACAGGATATTGAAAAAAGAGCTAGAGGAAGACATAAACAAATGGGAGAATATACCATGTTCATGGATTGGTAGAATCAACATCATTAAAATATCCATACTACCCAAAGCAATCTATAGATTCAATACAATCCCCATTAAAATACCAAGGGGATATTTCACAGACTCTCCAAAAATCCCTATGGAATAAAAAAGACCCTGAATAGCTGCAGCAATCTTGAGAAAGAAGAACAAAGTTAGAGGGATCACAATACCAGATATCAAGCTATATTACAAAGCCACTGTTCTCAAAACTGCCTGGTATTGGCTACCTGGTTTGGCTCAGTGGATGGAGCATCGGCCTGCGGACTGGGGGGTCCCGGGTTTGATTCTAGTCAGGGGCATGTGCCTTGGTTGCAGGCGCATCCCCGGTGGGGGGTGTGCAGGAGGCAGCTGATCGATGTTTCTCTCTCATCGATGTTTCTAGCTCTCTGTTCCTTTCCCTTCCTCTCTGTATAAAGTCAATAGGGTATATTTAAAAAAAAAAAAAAACTGCCTGGTACTGGCACAAGAAAAGATATATAAACCAATGGAACAGAACAGAGAACCCAGAAATTGACCAAAGCCATGATGCTCAATTAATATTTGGCAAAGGAGGCAAGAGCATACAATGGAGTCAAGACAGGCTCTTCAATAAATGGTGTTGGGAAAAATAGGACAGACACAAGCAAAAAAAATGAAACTAGACCACCAACTTACACCATACACAAAAATAAACTAAGAAGGGATAAAGGACTTAAACGTCAGAAGGGAAACCATAAAAATCTTAGAAGAAGCCATAGGCAGGTAAGTAGCAGACATTTATCGTAACAATATCTTAACCAATATACCTCCTAGGACAATGGAAACTAATGAGAATAAACAAATAGGATTACATCAAAATAAAAAGCTTCTGCACAGCAAAAGAAACCATCAACAAAACAACAAGAGAGCCCATTGCATGGGAAAATATATTTGCCAATGTTATATCTGATAAGGACCTAATCTTCAAAATTTGTAGGGAACTCATATATATTAACAAAAGGAAGATAAACAATCCAATCATAAAATGGGAAAAGGGTTTAAATAGACACCTTTCAAAAGTGGACATACGGAAGGCCAAGAGACATATGAAGACATGTTCAAAGTCACTAATCATCCAAGAAATGCAAATCAAAATGACAATGAGATGCCATCTCACACCTGTTAGAATGGCTATCATCAACAAATCAACAAATGACAAGTGCTGGGGAGGATGTGGGGAAAAATGAACCCTCATACACTGCCAGTGGGAATGTAGATTGGTGGTGCAGCCACTGTGGAAAGTAGTATAGAGTTTCCTCAAAAAATTAAAAATGAAACTCCCATTTGACCCAGTAATCCCACTTCTAGGAATATAGCCCAAGAAATCAGAAACACCAATCAGAAAGGACATATGCACCCTTATGTTCATAGCAGCACAATTTAAAATAGCTAAAATTTGGAAACAGCCTAAGTGCCCATCAACAGATAAGTGGATTAAAAAACAGTGGTACATCCACACAATGGAATACTATGCTGCTGTAAAAAAGAAAGAACTCTTACCATTCGCAACAGCATGGATGGACCTGGAGAGCATTATGCTAAGCGAAATAAGCCAGTCAGAGAATGAGAAATATCACATGGTCTCACATTATGCTAGAAATAAGCCAGTCAGAGAATGAGAAATATCACATGGTCTCACTCATTTGTGGAATATAATGAACATAAACTGATGAACAACAATAGAGACAGAGACATAGAAGCATCAAACAGACCGTCCAACCTCAGAGGGAAGGCGGGGGGGGGAGGGGGGGCACTACCCAGGCATGAGGTAAGAGATATGCATGCATATAAACATGGGCACAGACAATAGGAGGGGTGAGGGCATGTGCTGGGAGGTGGAAACTGCTAGGGAGAGGTCAATGGGGGGAAAAGAAGACATATGTAATACTTTAAACAATAAAGAATTAAAAAAAACTTCTCAAACTTCTACAATGTATTACAGCAAAAAATATTTTTAAATAGCTATATTCTGTCTTCCTTTTGTACTGTTATTGTTATACATATTGCATCTATGTATGTTACTAACACAAAAACATATTATTTTAATTATTACTTTACTAGAGGCCCGGTGCACAAATTCGTGCATGGGTGGGGTCCAGCTGGCCCACACCAATCAGGCCAGGCTGGCTGGGAGGAGGGGCCGTGGGCAGTTGGCCGGCCAGCCCACCCCTGATCGGGGTTGGGGGGTCGATCGGGAGCAGGGCAGGATGAGGGAGGGGCCGCGGGTGGTTGCAGGCTGGCCCTGTCCCCTGGTCAAACTCCCAGTCAATTTGCATATTAGCCTTTTATTATATAAGATATAATTTTATTAATTTTAAAGAAGCTGAGATTACAGAGGAAAGAAAATATAATGTGTTCATTATATTGACTTCTTTATTTACCTTTTTTGGTTTCCTTAATTAACTCCTATGGATTCAAGTTACTATCTGGTGTCATTTTCATACTCTAACACAGCTTTGATCCCACCCACCTGCACTTCTTTTCTGATGTCATTTCATTTCTAAATGTTATAGGTTTAAAATACACTTATTTATTAATTATATAATTACTTATAGCTATATATTATATACTAGAGGCCTAGTGCATGAATTTGTGCATGGGTGGGTCCATCCAGCAGGCCTGCCCTGATCAGGACTGATTAGGCTGGCCGGCCAGGGGGAGGAGCTTAAGGGGGTGGTGAGCCGCCCTGCCCCTGATCAAGGTTGGGGGAGCTGATCAGGGGTGGTCCTGCCAGGGGGAGGGGCCGTGGGTATTGCCAGTCGCCCCCCACCCCCTGGTGGAACTCCCGGTAGAAATCCCAGCTGAGGGGACAATTTGCATATTAGCCTTTTATTATATAGGATATGATCTTATACAATTGCTTTCTAAATAAATTTGTACTAATATATAATTATATAAATTGCCTTTATTGATGTTCTTTGTTTTATCATGTTGATTCAACATAGTCTGGGTCACTTGTTTTCAGCCTAAAGAACATGTTTTAGTGTTTCTTGTAAGGTGGATCTGCTGGAAACAAATTCTTGCTCTTTTTCTTTATCTTCATTTTTAAAAGACAATTTCCTGGATATATGATTCTTGGTTGACAGGGTTTATCATTGTTTTATTCACAATCAGTACTCTAAATATATAATCCCATTCTCTTATCCATTGTTTCAGATAAAAAACTCTGTTAATCCTATAGAGTTCCCTTATGTCTTTTCAAAATTTTCTGTTTGTCTTTCAATATTTTTACTATAAAGTATCGCCATGTGGATCTTTTTGTCTATATCCTACTTGGTGTATGTTGATCTTCCTGATGTGTAAATTGATATTTGTCATCAAATTCCAAAAGTTTGCAGACATTATTTCTTTAAAGAATTTTTCTGCTCCTTTCTCATTCTCCTCTCCTTGCATGTATGTTGGTTTGTTTAATGGTGTCTGTAGGAACTCAGTTCCTTCATCCTGCTCCACTATGCCAACTGTGGAGTCTGAGCCCCTCAGCCAGAGACTGGACCTTCTTGAACACCAGGTATTTGACAATGGAGAAGCCATGGAAAGTTGTGAGTATATAAGAGAGTCTTTATTGTAGAAGCCATGTAGCCATTGCTAACAAGGAGCTACTAGACAAGACAGCTCTTCAAAGCAAAGTCCCATACAGTAGCTGCACACCAGCTTAGTAACAATGCATCTTTCCCCCACAGCAGTAATAGCCTCTGTACCCACAGTAGCAGCCTGCTGGTCAGTAATACATCTTGCCCATAATGCAGCCCTGCATAACAGCAGCCTGCCTTACATAGGAGCAGCCTCACCAAGCAGCCATGTACTTCCAGCTGGTCACTAACAACTTTATCCTACTTCGACAAAAGAGGCTACTTGCCAAAAGAGAGACATCAGTCTTTGGGGTTATAGAAGGGCATGCTTGCACAGTGTGCATACAGATTACTGTGGCCTTGCTCTTGCACCTGTGTATTGTCCTTGGACACTATGATTAAGATTCCCACACTCAGAATGGCCTTGAACATCCGGTGTACTCTGAACAGGGCCTCTATACTCCAATTGGACTTGAGCATCCGGTGTACTCTGAATAGGGTCCCCACAGTGTCCCACATTTTTTGAAGCTCTTTCAATTTTTGTTAATTCTTTTTCCTCTCAATTCTTTGAATTATATATAATCTCTATAAGTTCCCCTACTCTTTATTCTGCCTGTTCAAATATACTGTCTACAAGTTCCCCTACTCTTTATTCTGCCTGTTCAAATATAGTGTCCATCCCCTCTAGTAAATTCTTTATTTCAGTTATTTCCAAATCCAGAATTTTTATTTGTAATATTTTTGTAATTTCTAACTCTTTATTGATATTGTCTATTTAATGAGGCAATGTGATAATACATTACTTTTCTATTATAAAAAATTACTTTGACTCTTTAAACTATTTATAATCTCTGCATTACATTTTTATCTCTTCAGTCCAACATCTGGCTCCTTTCACTGGCTGTTTTTGTTGCCTACATTTATTTTTGTGCTTATCACCTTTTCCTGCTTACTTGCATATCTCATAATTTCTTGCTGACAACTAGACATTTTGGATAATAAAATATAGCAACTGTGGATACAACAAATTCCCGTGGTTTCTTATTATTTTCTTTTTATACTAGAGGCCTGGTGCACAAAATCCATGCATGTGGGGGGGAGGTGTCCCTCAGTCCAGCCTGCACCTTCTCCAATCTGGGACCCCTTGGGGGATGTCTGACTGCCAGTTTAGGCCATCGGCAGTCAGACATCCCTCTCACAATTCGGGACTGCTGGCTCCTAAGTGATTGCCCCTAACCACTTCTGCCTGCCAGCCTGATTGCTCCCTAACCGCTCCCCTGCCAGCCTGATTGATGCCTAACTGCTCCCCTGCCGACCCAATCACCCCTTTCCCTCCCCTGCTGACCCGATTGCCCCCACCAACTGCCCCCTGCTTGCCCAATCATCTGCAACTGCCCTCCCCTGCTGGCCTGGTTGCCCCCAACTGCCCTCTCCTGCTGGCTTGTTCACCCCCAACTGCCCTCTCCTGACAGCCTGATCACCCACAACTGCCTCCCCTGCTGGCCATCTTGTGGTGGACATCTGGTGGCAGCCATCTTCTGATGACATGAGAGCATCGTGTGAGGGCACGAGGACCATCTAGGCTTTTATTGGTATAGATGCTTACTGAGTAGACTAGATTTAAGTCTATTTCTCCTATACTGTGGAGTCTCTAACATCACTCTGCAAATGAAGAAGGCTTGGACAAGTGTGCAGTCAATCTGATATGGCAGGGATTTTTACTCAACTCTCTTTGACTGTCCCTTTCTCTGATCTCTTATTTAAACTGTCTGCCTCTGTTTGTATCACACCCTAATGTTAGTCTCCACTAGTTTTCAGCTGATCGCTCTATTGTTTTCATTACTGCCCTGGGAAAATGTTCTACATTCTGCTTTAATTAAATTGGGCTCCTTAACAGGGATGTTTTGAGGCCATTCTTTGAAGTTTGTTCTGACCCTAGGATATATTCTTAGTTGTCTCTTTCCATGGTTATTTCTAGTAAACTAACTGTCCTTTGTTTGGCTGTGGTGGTCATGAAGTTACAAGACTCCTCTAAATTGTTTACTACAAAAATCTCCATTGTTTATGAGAGCATCCTTAGGCTTACACATCCCCGACCTTTGTTTCACAGGAAGACATTTCTTTAGAGAGAGCTTCAGAGTTTGCTGTTCCTGTGAATGGTCTCTTGCTGGGAAAAATCTCTAACCCACTATTCCAGACCTGGGACAGGGACGGTGGCCAGATTTTCTCAGAGTGACAGTTCTGTTTAATAAACACAGTGCTTGGAAAGAATAATAGCCTCTGGTCTTCTTGGAGTGACTCTCCTGTGACAAAACTGCCACCTTATAAGTGAGCTTGGGCAAGGGCTCCTGAGGCCCCAGTATTCTGGGGTAGAATTTCTGTCCTATGACTGTGGATTGAGTGGAGGAAGGGAACATGTGACTGATTTGTGGGTTATTTTTCACCTATAATTTAGCTTTTGCAATTCAGAGCTGATGAAGGGGAGAAATGCTGATGGCTTGCTCTTCCTGTGGAAATACCAGGGCCCTTGACTGGGAGCTAGAGGGAGATCAGACTTCTTGGCTAAACCTGCTCAGAGTGGAGGTCTCATAGTGATTAGCTGGGAGGTAGAGGGAACAGTTTTAGGGTTAAGTGGACTGAACTTCATTGTTCTTACCGATATTTGGTAGATTGTCTTGAATAAATATTTCTTCATTTGTTCTGTCACCTTAGGACAATTTCCAGAGACTTTAAATTCTTCTTTATTTTTTTAAACAATTTCACCAGTGATACTTTTACCATAATTTCTTCCAAGTTTCACTGGGCAGAGTGTCTGCAAAGGTCTTTATGTTGCAATTCCAGAGTTTGAGTATTGTCATTCTATAATTATGGTTTTAAATTTGTTTTCATGATGATTAATGATACTGTATACATTTTTCAAATCCCGGAATATTGTTTATCACTTACTACAAAAAATATATTTCACCCTGGCTGGGTGGCTCAGTTGATGGGGGCATCATTCCGTACAACAAAAGGTTGTGAGTTTGCTTCTCAGTCAGAGCACATACCTGGGTTTCAGGGTCAATCCCCAGTCAGGGTTTATTTGGGAGGCAACCAGTTGATGTTTCTCACATTGATCTTTCTCTTTTTCTCTCTCTCCCTCCCTCCCTTCCTCTCTCTCTCTTTTTCTCTCTCACTCCTCTCTCTCTCTCTCTCTCTAAGTAGATATACTTCAGTGAAGATTATGGCTGAAATTATTTTAACAACTTTCTCAAAATGGCTGAAATTATTTTAACAACTTTATTGGATGTATAATTGACCTATAATAAATTGTACACATTTAGAGTAGATAAATTGGTGCTTTGAAATATGTACTGCAATGAAACCATCACCACAGTTAAGATAATTAAACTATGCATCACTCCCCCAATTTTTCTCATGTCCTTTTGTAATTCATCCACATTTCCCCAACTCTATTCTGCATAAAAATTGATCTGCTTTCCATCAATATAGTTCACATTTTTCTAGAACTTAATATTAATAAGACCATAAAGTATATAATCTTATTTGGTCTAACTTCTTCCATTCAATGCAATTGTTTTGAGAGTCATTCATTTTGCATTCATGTAACAATAGTTTATTTCTTTTTATTTCTGAATGCTATTACATCATATTCATTCATCTATTGATAGAAACTGAATTTTTTCCTGTTTTAGGCTACTACAAATAAAGCTGCTATGAATATTCATGTACAAGTCTATGTATAAACATAGTCTTTCACTTCTCTTGGATAAATATCTTGGAGCGAAATAACTATATCATATGGTAGAAGTATGTTTAATTCTTTCCTCTGAAACTGCCAGCTGTTTTCCAAAGTAGTTGTTCTCTTTTACATTTTCACTAGCAGTATGAGAGTTCCAGTTTCTCCAAATCCTTCCCAATAAAGGTATAGTCAGTGTTTTATTTTTAACAGTTCTAATAATGTAGTGATATTGAATTGTAGTTTTTATTTTTATTTATCTTATAGTGAAATGTCTGTTCAGATCAGATTTTTTATTAATTTGCTTTTTATCCTGTTATTTAGTTTTAGAAGTACACTTTTTTTTTTAAATCCTCACCCGAGGACATGCTTAGAGAGAGGGAGGGAGGGAGAAAGAGATAGGGAGAGAGAGAAAACATTGATGTGAGAAACATCAATCTATTGCCTTTTGTACCAGCCCCAACCAGGGATTGAACCACAATCCAGGTATATGCCCTGACCAGGAGTCAAACTGGCAACCTTTCAGTGCACAGGACAATGCTCAACCACCTGAGCTACTCTGGCTGGGCTTAAATGTTCTTTATATATTCTGGATATAAATACTTTATTATATACTAGAGGCCCAGTGCACAAAATTTGTATACTCGCGGGGGGAGGGGATTTGGTCCCTCAGCCCAGCCTGCACTCTTTTGCAGTCTGGGGGCCCTCAGGGGATGTCTTCAGGGAAGCCATCAGTTGGACATCCTTAGCACAGCCATGGGAGCAGGAGAGGCTCCCGCCACCACCGCTGCGCTTGCCAGCCGTGAACCCAGCTCAAGGCTTCGGGCTGAGCAGCGCTCTCCCTGTTGAAGCGCACTGACCACCAGGGGACAGCTCCTGCATTGAGTGTCTGCCCCCTGGTGTTCAGTGCATGTCATAGCGACCGGTCATTACTGTTCGGTTGATTTGCATATTAGCCTTTTATTGTATAGGATCTGATTACACAAAAAGTTTCCAATTTATATGAAGTTCAAGTTTCTAATTTCTTTTTATATGGATTATGCTTTTAGTGTTACATTTCAGAAATCTCCTAAACTCAAATCACAGAAATTTTCCTATATTTTTAGAACATTAGTTTTAGAATTTTACATTTAGGTTCAAGACCGTTTTTTTGTGCTAGCTTTTTTTATATAGAGTGAAGGTGAATTGAAGTTTTTAGGTTTTTTAGTATGAATATTAATTATTGAAAATACTACTGTTTCTTCACTGATCTGGCTTTGCAACTGTGTCAAAAGCAGTTGTCCATATAGGTGTGTAATTACTTCTTTACTTTCCATTCTGCTTCATTTACCTACATGTCTATTTGAAAGCAATACCATTCAGACTTCATCACTATTGCTTTATTATAAGTTTTACATTTTGGCATTGCTAGTCTTCCAGTTCTTTCTCAACATTTTTGGCTATTCAAGTTCCTTTATATTTCCAAATAAAGTTTAGAATTCATTTGTCAATTTCTATATTTTAAATTTAGATAAAGGGATAGATTTCCCAAATGACACACTCTAAACCTCGGTGAATCATTTCCTCGATAAAAATTAATAAAAGTTTTAGAAAAAAATAGTCAAAATCAACTTTCTTAAGACTCTGGAAATCATCCATAGGCTTGTGACAATGAGAGGAGTGTTTGGTTTTATTTTTTTAAAATAAAACAAAAACTGTTGTACCTTGGAAACCAAACCAGGATTTTTGACTTTTATGCTTGGCCTATTTTCATTCCCCTCTCTATAGATATATTTAATAATGTAAATTAGAAGTTTCATAGTAGCCTTAAAAACAGGTAGCCTCACAACCAAAATAGTGGTGAAAAACAGGATGCTTAGAACACAGAAAATAAAGCTAAACAAAAAAGTGACACTTTTCCAGATTATTGTCAATATTAGATTTATATCGCAGCTATCTAGAAAAGCCTGATTTACAGGACATTGTCATTATTTAACCTGACTTATAGCTCACTGCATTATAAAATCACTAGCCCCATGGCCTTTGCTGAAAAAAAAAAAAAATCAATAGCAATTTTTTATCATTGCAGCCTCTTAAGTCTGAAATACCAATTGAGGCAAATAAGAGATTGACAACAACTTAAAAAGAGACTTGCAAAACAAAATGTCCATAGGAATCTTTGAAAATCTCTAACATAGCTGTAGCTGAAGTTGTAGAAGTCTATGTGCACGTGTGAGTTTGTGCACATGCCCACGAAAGACCCCAAAATCTAGATGTGGCACTATATAAACAGGCAGAGAAGGATAAGGTAGGGTTGTCAATAGCCTAAATGTTGAAGGCATGTTTTAGCCACAACATTCACAGAGCCCCTCTTTAACATATAGAACATTTATTGGTTCAAGGCATTTAAAGAAATCTCTGACCACTAGCTGAGCACTAAGTCAATCAAGTAGAAATTTCAGTGGCAGTAATTGATAGGGAATATAGACTTCATAAAATTAGTCTAGAAAAATCACTAAACTGCAAAACAATGATAAATCTGAGTAAGAGGGAGAATGAAGTTTTAAGAGTTACCATATTATCCCAAACATTCAGTTTTCAACAACAAAAAATTATAAGACACATGACAGTATTGCCCATTCACATAAAGAAATTCAATCAATAGAAACTATATCTAAGGGGATTCAAATGTTAGACTAACTAGACAGAGACTTAAGTCAGGTAGCATACTTGTATTAAAAAAAACAAGCAAACAAACAAAAAAACTAAAAAAACATGTCTAAAGAATTAAAGCATGGAGGGACATGGAGAGCATTATGCTAAGTGAAATAAGCCAGTCAGAGAAAGATAACTATCACATGATCTCACTCATTTGTGGAATATACCAGTAATGAACAACATAAACTGATGAACAAAAATAGATCCAGAGACAGAGAAGCATTGAACAGACTGTCAAACTTCAGAGGGAAGGCAGGGGAGGGAGAAGTGGGCAAGAGATCAACTAAAGGACTTGTATGCATGCATATAAGCATAACCAATGGACACAGACACTAGGGGGGTGAGGGCATGTGTGGGGGTTGGGGGTGGCCAGGGAGAGGTCAGTGGGGGGAAAAGGAGACATATATAATACTATATGTAATACTTAAAACAATACAGAATATAAAAATAAGAACAATTCTCATCATTGATAAGAAAGAATAGAGAGGGGTTGGGAGTCTGGGTGAAAAAAGTGAGGGGATTAAGCAAAAAATAAACAAACAAAAAACTTTATAGACAGACAACAGTGTGATGATTACCAGAGAGAAAGGGAGGTGGGGGAAGGTAGAAGATGGTAAAGGGGAAATAAATGGTGATGGAGGGTGACTTGACTTTGGATGGTGAACACACAATACAATATACAGATAATGTATTACAGAATTGCACACTAGAAACCAATATAATCTTAATAACCAATGTTGCCCCAATAAAGTCAATAAAATTTTTAAAAAATAGATAAATAAAATTTAACAATGACCTCTTAAGACCAGCAAGAAGAAAAAGAAAGCCTAGCTGGTTTGGCTCAGTGGATAGAGCGTCGGCCTGCAGACTGAAGGGTCCTGGTTTCGATTTCAGTCAAGTGCATATGCAACAGGTTGCAGGCTCAATCCCCAGTGATACAGAGAACAGGTTAGTGTTTGCCAGAGACTAGAGATGGAGGAATGGGTGAAATGAGTAAAAATGGTCAAAAGACACAAATTTCCATTTCTTCAATAAATAACTCATGAGGATATTATGTAAAGCATAGTAATACTAGTAATAATACTGTATTGTATATCTGAGAGATGCTAAGTGAATAGATTTTAAAAAATCTTTTCATCACAAGAAAAAATTATAATTATGGTTATGTTTAACTATACTTATTTTTTATAACATGTACAAATATTGAATTATTATTTTGTAATTATTTTCTGAACAATTGAAAGACTTTTGTTGAACAGTATTGTACACCTAAAACCAATATAATATTGTATATCAAACTAGAGGCCAGTGCATGAAATTCATGTACTTGAGGGGGGGTCCCTCAGCCAGGCCTGTGCCCTCTCACACTCTGGGAGCCCTCAGGGGGAGCAGGTCTAAGTCATCAGTTGGATATCCTTTAGCGCTCCCACAGAGTTGGGAGAGGCTCCCACCACTGCTGCTACGCTCGCCAGCCATGGACCAGCTTCTGGCTGAGCAGCGCTCCCCCGGTGGGAGAACACTGACCACTAGGGGGCAGCTCCTGCATTGAGCATCTGCCCCCTGGTGGTCAGTGTGCGTCATAGCAACTGGTCATTCCACGGTTCAGTCAATTTGCATATTAGCCTTTTATTATATAGGATAATATCTCAATTAAAAAACATGGTATAATATAAAAAGGCACTGCTTATATTTGTAAGTGTTAAAAAAAACTTTTGTTGTGAGAAAGAGCAAAGGATCAATAATACCAAGAAAATAATAAAACAAAACAATACAAACTGCAGCCAAATTACATCATGCAACAATATAAGAAGCCCATTGATTTAGAAGACAAAATAAGATTCTTCCTGCAAGAACCAGAGTTCTCCAGCAACATGGGGAGTTGTCTCAAAAAGTTAAAGAAAACCTTCCTAAAAAGAACAGAGTCAAAATAATTCCACTCAGGAGCAGTCCTCAAGGAATGATTCTCTACTTCCTCCATCTCTGACAACTACATACCATTATTTTAGATATTCCCACATAATAAGTAAAGAAGAGTTATATCTCACTTCAGTATACATATTAACATTTCAGTTTGCATATCATTACCTAGAGTTAAATATTTGTTTATAGGTATTTTTAGAATACAAATATGCAGAAACCTCAACTTACCATTCATTAAGTTTTGCCAAATGTGTTCACCTGTGGAATCCAAATCTCTACCCAAACAGAACATTACTATCACTCCAGATAGTTCACTCATATTCCTTCCACATCAGCCAGACCCCCAGATGCAAATACTCTCCTGCTTTTGTGTTTACCACAATGTAGTTCTGCCGACTCTAGAAGTTCAGATAATGGAATCATAGAATATGAACTCCTTTACATTTTCATTCACTCAACACAATGTTTTTGAGATTCATCTATGTTGTTGGATATATCAGTAGTTAGGTGTTTTTATTGCTGAGGTGGACAATTAGGATGACCAATGCCTCAAAAAACAGGTAAAGACCTTTAATAGACATTTTCCCAAAGAACATACATAAGCATATAAAATATGCTCAGCATCATTAGTCAGTAGGGAAATACAAATCAAAACAATAGCCCAGTTGGCGTGGCTCAGTGGTTGAGCGTGACCTATGGACCAGGAAGACATGGTGCAATTCCCAGTCAGGGCACATGCCTGGGTTGAGACATGGTGCAATTCCAAGTCAGGGCACATGCCTGGGTTGCGGGCTCTGATAGGCAACAGATCAATGATTCTCTCTCATCATTGATGTTTGATAGGCAGCAGATCAATGATTCTCTCTCATCATTGATGTTTCTATATCTCTCTCTCCCTCTCTCTCTTCTCTCTGAGAGCAATATATACATACATACACTGAGTGGCCAGATTATTATGACCAGCCAGATTATTATGACCACCCTATCAGTACTCCATTGACACTTCCAAAAATACTGAATATTGAAAACTTCCTAAGCAAATACTCTCAAGGTTTTATTATTATTATTATTATTTGCATAACTAATTCACTTCACTGTACTGATGAGGTGGTCATAATAAGCTGGCCACTCAGTGTGTGTGCGCATATATATATATATGACCTCACTTCATATCCACAAGGATAACTAAAATCAAAAAGTCAGATAATAAGAAGTGTTGGTGAGAATATAGAGAAATTGGAACCCTGAAGCATTGTGAGTGGGAGTGCAAAGTTATGCAGTCACTTCAGAAAAGTTAAATGCTTAACATGTTGTTACAATATGATTGAGGAATTCCACTCTTAGATATACATCCAAGAGAAATAAAACCATATGGACGTGCAAAAATTTTTTTAAATGTTCATACAGCATTATTCATAGTAGTCAAAAAGTGAAAATAACTCAAATGCTCATCAACTGATTGATAAATAAAATATGGTATATTCATACAACAGAATATTATTAGCAATAAAAAGAATGAAGTACTGATATATGCTATAATATGGATGAAACTTGAAAACATTCTGCTAAGTTAAAGAAGCCAATCATAAAGGACCATATATTGCATGATTCATTTTTAGGAAATGCCCAGAATAGTCAAATCTGTAGAAACAAGAAGCATATTAATGGTTTTCTAGGGCTGGTGATGGCAGAAATGATGTGACTGCTAGTGGGTAGAGTTTCTTTCTGTGGTGACAAAAATGCTCTAAAATTTGTCTTGGTGACAGTGGCCCAACTCTGTAATATGCTAAAAATCTCTGAATTGTACACTTTAATTGGGTTAATTGTATTTATAATAATAAAAGCATAATATGCTAATTAGACCGGACAGCCGAGCGACCTTCCGGACGTCCTTCCAGACGAAGCTGGGGCTGTGATGGCCAAGGCAAGTCACCATGGCTGTGAGGGCTGAGCCCCTTGCATAAATTTCATGCATCAGGCCTCTAGTGTTATAATAAATATCTCAATAAAGCTACTAATCCACTTGGTTTTTTACAATGATTATACTTACTATATAAAGCAATTTGAAGAGAAATTATATCTGAACAACATTGAGTCTTCTTACCAATCTCCATTTATTTAATGTTCTTTAATTTAGTTTGGCAATGTTTTGTGGTTTTCAATGTATATGAATGACAGATATTTCTTTATGTTGTCATATTGTTCGGGCTGGGGCCTCTATTATAATGTTGAATTAAAAAATGCAGAACAGATTTTTTTTTCCTTTTTTTTATCATCTTACAGGGAAAGCATGTAGTCTTTCACATTAAGTACATTGGTCCCTCTAGGTTTTTTGTAGATTTTCTTTACCATGGTAATAACCTTCCACGCCAGTTTGATGAGTGTTTTTATAATGAATGTTGAGTTTTTGCAAATATCATTTGCACTCAATGGGATGATCATATGCTTTTGATTTTTAAATGATGAATCAAATTTATATTCTTTCCATAGATCCCATTTGCTCATAATGTATGATTTGTCTTATATATTGTTAATTTGTTTGTTGCTAAAATCTTACTAAGAATTTTTGTGACTACATACATGAGGATTGCTCATCTGTAGTTTTATTTATCTGTAATATCTTTGACTGTTTTTTATATCAGAATAGCATACACCTCATAAAATAAACTAAGTAACATGTTTTCTCTCTTCTGTTTTCTAGAAGAGCTTGTGCAGATAGGACTTATGTTTTTATTTTTCCCAAAGCATTTAGTTGAATTCCACCAGTGGAAGGAACCATGTGGATTTGGAGTTTTCCATTTTGGAATTTATATACTACTAGAGGCCCGGTGCACAAAAATTTGTGCACTCGGGGGGCGGGGGAGGGGGGGCTCCCCCAGCCC
>NW_005367587.1:4012131-4026157 GCF_000412655.1 Myotis brandtii
ATACTCACTGATTAGCCAATGAAAAGAAGAGCAGTCGTACGCCAATTACCATGTTTCTCTTTTATTAGTGTAGATATGCAATGTAATACAATGGTGAGTATTTGTATCTAAACATATCTAAACTAGAAAAAGTACAGTAAAACTATGATATCAAATATAAAAATGGTACAGCTGTGTGGTGCACTTAGCATGAAAGGAGCTTGCAGGACTGGAAGTTGCTCTGGATGAGGCAGTGAGTGAGTGGTAAGTGAATATGAAGGTCTAAGATATTGCTGTACACTATGCAGACTTTATAAACTGGACTTTATGAAGATTTTAATGTATACTTAGTCTACATTAAATTTATAAAACAATATGAGATTAAATCAAGCACAAGAGAAAATAATGCTGTCTAGAGATGTGAGTACAAATGGTATGAGGCTGCCGCTGGTGTAACACAGCATGCTCTTTTGCAGCAAACTTTCTTTTTATATATAAGTAGAAAGAGTACACTCTAAAATAATAATCAAATAGTATAGTCTAGTAAAGACATAAACCAGTAACATAGTCATTTAGTATCATTGTCAAGTATAATGTGTTGTACTTTTATATGAATGGCAACGCAGTAGGTTTGTTTACACCAGCATCACCACAAACACATGAGTAATGAATTCATTGAGCTATGCTGTTAAAATGGCTATGACATCAGTAGGTGATAGGAATTTTCAGCTCCATTATAATCTCATGGGACCACCATCATATATGCGGTCCATCATTGACCAAATCGTCATTATGTGGCATACGACTGTACTCCATAATTATCCTTTTAATGATCTTCAAGAATGATCTAAATCATTGGTTCTCAACCTGTGGGTCGCGACCCCTTTAGGGGTCGAACGACCCTTTCACAGGGGTGGCCTAAGACCATCCTGCATATCAGATATTTACATTACGATTCATAACAGTAGCAAAATTACAGTTATGAAATAGCAACGAAAATAATTTTATGGTTGGGTCACAACATGAGGAACTGTATTTAAAGGGCCGGAAGGTTGAGAACCACTGATCTAAATGATCTTCAAGAATGTCACCTCTCTCACTTTAATTACTGGAATGTCTTCTCTCATTTTATTTCCTAATCAGTCTTGCAATAATTTTTCTTTACCTCTTCCATTTTATTTAACTTCTCAAAAAACAAACTTCTGACTCCACTGATTTTTCCTCATTATTTTTTGACTATACTTTAATCAATCTATGCTCTTTATGATTTATTTTTCTCTGCTTACTTTGTGTTTAATTTGCCATCACTTTATAGTTTCTAAGATGAAGGCATAGGCTATTGATTTGAGACTTTTCTACTTTTCCCTGTAGGTATTTGTACTAGATCTCTAATGCTGTGTAACAAATTACCAGAAAACACAGCAGTTTGAGAACATTAATTTTTTTCAGAGGGTCTGTGGGTCAGGAATGCAGAAATGGCATAGGTAGGTGGCTTTGCCTCAAGGTCCTTCATGAAATAGCTGGAACTGTAGTCTCACTTGGAGGTTCAGCTCAGACAGAATATACTTCCAAGCTCTCTCACATGGTTCACAGGCTCTGATGCTTTGCTGGCTGTTGGCCAGAGACTTGTTTTTCACCATGTGACACTTACTCTCCATAGGCTGCCTGAGTGAACTTATGGCAAGGCTCTGGCTTCTCACAGAGCAAGTGAACTGAAAGTGAGAATGTCCATGCCAGATGGCAATTGCAATCTTTTCATTATCTAATCTCATACATAATACGACACATCATAGTTTCTGTCATATTCTGTTTACTAAGTCTATCATACCCTCAACAGCAAGAGAATGAAGATCTTTTCCTTTAAAGAGAGGAGCATAAAGCATTTTGTGAAATTTTTATAACAACCACAGTCCAAATTTTTAAAAAAATCTTTACTTTCCTTCTACATGCAAAACACATTCTTCCTCTCCCCACCTCCCAGATGCCCCATTTCTTTGTCAAATCAGCTCTAAATTCAGAATCTTGTCACTTACATCAGGGCAAGTTGTGGATATTCAGACTTGGTTACCGAAGGTGTAACTGGATTTGAGTGTATGGTGGCCAAGTTTATTTGGTTGCCTGCATCAGAGCCAGTCTACCATTGCTCGGCCAGTAGGAAATACTTCTCTCGAGCACAGGTAGGCCCAGGTTGGCAGATAGATGCTCAGAGGGCATCGAGGCCTTGGGAACCTGCTTGTAAGTACAGTAATGAAAGGCCTGGGGTACAGTGCTCATTTCAGGAATGCTCAGTGAGGTGTTCACTGGGCCTGGGCGAGGGCTACCAGTTTACTAAGGCATTATATGCTCTAGGGCCCAGTGGTCGGCAAACTCATTAGTCAACAGAGCCAAATATCAACAGTACAACGATTGAAATTTCTTTTGAGAGCCAAATTTTTTAAACTTAAACTATATAGGTAGGTACATTGTTATTAACTTAATTAGGGTACTCCTAAGGCTTAGGAAGAGCCACACTCAAGGGGCCAAAGAGCCGCATGTGGCTCGCGAGCCTTGGGTTGCCGACCACGGCTACGCAAATGGTTTGGGCAGTGTCATAAACATCCCTCCCTACGCTGGGAGTAATGCAGTAGGAGCAAGAAGAAACAAAAACCTACATGTGCCGCTGGGAGTAATGCAGTAGGAGCAAGAAGAAACAAAATCTAAAGCACATTGGATGAGAAAAACAGTGTCCTTTCTCCTGCAATGGCCCTCCAGCACCCTCTACTCTTAAAATTCAACATCTTGCTTTCTACATAGGAGAAACGCTTAAAGGATCAATCTCCATTATTGTAGGTTATTAAAGGTGAATTTTTATCCAAGAGGCAATAAATTGACAACTGGCACAAATAATATATGCAACTTATGTTGGAATTATGCTAAAATAAAAATATCAGTGTGGTTGGTCTTAAGGAGAGCCTGATTTCTAGGAACTGAACTCTAAACACAGTTTCCTCTGTTATATCTGTTCAGGCTGGGTAAGGTCCTAATCAAATCAACTATCCTAAAGAAAATAGTTATTTACTCTGAAAAATACAGAAACAGTAATCTAAGAGTTTGGAGAGGAAAAATTAGGAGTCAGATTCTGAAGAAGAGTTAAAACTTGGCAGAAGGTATCATCACAGGGTTATTTTTCAAGAGCAGATCTTATTTTGGCCTGAGAGCAGATCACAGTCACATCCCCATAAAGGACAGTTATAGAATGTCTAATACTTCTGGCTTGAAGAAAGAGAACAGAGTTTGGAGCAACCATAGAAGATCTGAGAAACACAATCATTTAGATTGAATTGATATTTATAAGAATATTATAATTAACAACTTCAGAATATACATTTTTTTGGAGTTTACATGGTACATATGATCAAGATAGAGCATATCCTGGGGCATTACACAAGTCTCTATAAATTGAAATGAGCTAATATCATACAAAGTATGTTCTATTACCACAATGGCATTAAATTAGAAGTCAATAGCAATAAGATTCTATCCCATAAGAAATTGAATGACACACATCTAAATAATCTATCTAGTCAAAAAGTAAATCACAGGCAAACTAGAAAATATTCCCCACTGAATTATAATGAAATTACAACATACCAAAACTTATGAGATGCAGCAAAAGGAGTTCTTACAGGGAAATGTATTAATCTTGCATGATTATAATAGAAAAGAAAAAGGGTAGAAAATCAATGACCTAAGTTTTCACCTTAAGAAGCTAGAAAAGTAGAGCAAAATAATATCACAGTAAGTAGAAGGAGAGCAATAATAAAGAAATTAACAAAAGAAAAAAAAAACAATATAAAATAATATATTGTTTCCCTTGTTTCCTCTGCAGCTGAAATCTTTAAGTTCCTTCGGTCTTTTATTTGTTTTCCCTTTGGCAATGTGGAGTTTCAATGCCTATGGTTATATTTTAGAAATCAGCCTAGATTTTGAGGATTTTTTTATCAATATTTTTATCAACCTCCTTCTATGGTTCCCTACTTTGGGGAATTTTATTAATTTCCAGCTATGGTGGCATCTCTAAACTCCTTAGGATTTCAGTTTTCTGCCTGACCTCTATCTGCCATCACCCTGTGTTGATTGAATAGTACCTTCAGAGCAAAGTTGTATAAATGCAGTGGTTCTCTTCAATTAAGAATCTCATTGCCCAAGGAAGGGGTGGGGCCTGACTGAGACGGGTGAAGGGATTAAGCAGAGAGGAAAAACAAAGAAAGACTCCTGGACACAGACAACAGTATGGTGATTGCCAGAAGAAGCAGGTAGAGAGGGTAAATGGGAGATAAATGCTGATGGAAGAAGACTAGACTTGGGATGACAAACACACAATACAATATACAGATGATGTATTGTAGAATGGTATACCTGAAACCTGTATAATTTCATTAACCAATGCCATCCCAATAAGTTCAATTAAAAAGAAAGAATCTAATTGCTTTAGTATCTTCCTGTGTCTCCAGACTTTTCAGTCACCATATCACCTTAAAACAGTTTTCCAATGTTTATTATTGTTTTAAGCATGAGAATTATTCTCATTCAAGATCCTCTACCATTAACCAGAAGCTGGAAGTCCTCCACATAATTTTTATGTTCAGACAAACTAACATAGATAAATGCTTCTCAAATTTTAGTGCCCAAATGAATTATCTGGGAATTATGCTAAAATGCAAGTTTTTTTTATTTCAGTAAGTCTGGGTTGGGCCTACGATGCTGCCTTTTTAACAAAGTGATATGGATGATCTGACAACAGACAACACTTTGAGTAGTGAGGCTCTAGACTGCTAACATAGTGAAGTATTGGCAGTAACTTTTACAGTGTGATATCAGAATTTTAGAGTTTGAAACCACTAGGGTTAACACTGTTGTTAATGAAGAAGCATTGTGCCTGGAAATTCTTATTTTCCTGGGCCAAGGGATCTGAACAAGTGTCAGTATTGATAAAACCTACCTCTATCTTGTTAATGCTAATGGATTAAACAGCACTATAAGCCTGATTATCTGTTAGCCAATTAAGATAGGCACTGAACTTGTCTTTATAGCATATTTATTGTGATTGGAAATATTGATGTATTCCATGTTAAATACTGGCCAATATATCAAGAACACAATTTTGCCCTGGGCAGATTCCAAAAACAACCACTACAAACACATTTTAAAAAGGACAGTTGCTAACTTTTCTTCATAAAAAAAACAAATGGACCTATATCTGAATGGGTGATAACAATGAAACTTCATCCAAGGATCTGAAAGGAAGTTATCTCTAGTCTTATAATAACCATTGTTAGTCACTACCACAGGCAGTTATCTTTAGATAACCCCTCCCTTGGCTCACCAAACCCAGCCATTAAATTGTACAGATTTTTTTATCTTCTAAGTAATACCCCAATCCAAATCATCTTCACCCTTGCTATCACTGCCCTAATTTAAATGTTGAACACATCTCACGTCTGCTATATCTTTTCCTCTGGTCTATGGCTAACTCTGCCACCCAAGTAATCTAATTAGTCCCCTCCTTAAAGCGTTTGCAGTATAATGGTCCAGATACTCATGGTGACCTAGGAGGCACTCCATGAGCTAATCTCTGCCTACCACTATGTTTTTTTTCCCCATGAGTCCTTTCCTCCCAAATTACATTTCAGTGACAGAAAGCATTTTTACATATAGAGTTTAGTTTTATAGTTATACTTCAGATAAATCAAACATTAGAGATGATTTGTATACTGGTTTGGGACTAAGAAGCACCACTATGAAATAAAGACATGACACTCTTAAGATCAAATACTTCACTGTTAGTAGTCTAGAGCCTCACTACTCAAAGTAGTACAGCATGGCTGTACTTATACTGGCCATGCTGTTTCTCCCCTTTGCTGGCTCTATTTGGAATATTTTTTTCATATCCCTACCAAAACCTTGCACCTCTTCCTCTGGATAAGTCTTAATTTCCTTTTAGACTTAACTCAGTTGTCATCTTCTCCAGGAAGCCAACTAGATGCTACTGCCAAGTTCCCTGGTGTACACATAATGCCCAAGGGATATTTTTACTACCAGTGTATCATATATAAATAAACTATCTCTTTTTTCTTTTTGCCTTTTTCTTAAAGTATAACTTGTAGGTCAGTCTTAACATCTTTTTCATCTTTGTATGCTAAGAGTTCAGCCTAATGCCTGGCATTAAGTTAGAGGTCACAAATGCTTGATAAATATATTAATGAAGGAGTTCTCTTAATTATTTAAACAATGGTATCAGAGTTTTTCTGGTTTTAATTTGAGAAATTGCCTTGATCAACTCTATTGAGTGTGCAAGGAGTAAAATGATAAGGGCATGGTCTAATAACAGAGGAGATAATTAAACTACTCTTCAAGAGAAGTGAAAAAGAATTTGTGATACAGTGAGCAGAAAAGGAGGAAAAGAGGAATGAGAGCAGGCTGAATAATGTGATGGGAGGCTAGAGTCCAAAGCTTGGGGATACAGATAGTCAGAGAGAAATTCCAAAAGGAGGGAGAGGGGGTGACAACCAGGCAAAAAGCTAAAGACAAAGAAATTGTTTATGAGCCTTCATGCTTTTGCAGTTCTTAAGCTTTATGAGCCTCTATCATTGAAATTCCCCAACTTGCATACTTATCATTCTATTTGTGCTTCTCTCCATTGCCAGTTCATTGATTAACCAATATTTATTTATTCTGTATTTCTATGTGCTAGTTATTGTGGTTGGAACTATGGATACCATTGTGACCTGAATATTGTCTTGCTCTAAAATGCTCAGTATACTAGGAAATAGAGAGGTAAATAAACAGGCAGTTAAATATGCTATTATAAATATTACCAGTGGACTAAAAATGAACTTTCTTGCCCCTGCCTGTTCCCCTTCCACAGGTCAGGAGTTTATACAAAAGCCAGATTCTAGTGCATTTGTATTTGGAAAGCACCCAACAGAGCTTCCCAGAGAAAGTTGTTGATTTTCATTTTGTTTATACATTCATTATAGTCATAAACACAACTCATAATCTCTTCTTGGTGGACTTCTCTCATCATACTACCCACCAAACAGATGATTAGGAAAGGTAAGTCAGTCATTTCCACTGTGTTATACATGAGAAGTGTTCTTGACATCTTTTTTTTTAATTTGAAATTTCATTTGTATTTATTTATTTATAAATGTATCTTTATTGTTGAAAGCATTACAGATGTTCCCCTCCCCGCCCCCCAGTAACCACTTCAACCCAGCTCCTTCACATCCTAAAAATGGGACTCAGAAAATTTTTTCTTAGAAAGCATTTTACATATAAAGTTTAGTTTTATAGTTATACCAGGTATTTCAGATAAATTAAACATTAGAGATGATTTGTATATTGGTTTTGGGACTATGAAATAAAGACATGACCCTCCAAAGTCCAAGGAAATGGTTTATAATGCATTTATTATACCAACTTGTTAGTAAGTCAGATAGTTGTGTATCTCCATTTTATATAGTGAGAAAACTTACACTCAAAATTACCAAGTAAATTTTTATATTTTTGATATTTTTTATTTAAAAATACTATTTTAAATGGCTTATATTAATGATTGGATAAAAGTAAGATAACTTAACAAATAAGGGGTAAAAAAAAACATTTGTTCCATAAATTACCTAAAGCTAGCTAAACAAAGCAAGATTATTTCACAGTCCACAACTCAGTATATCTTCAGGGTAGGAACACAGAAATCCCAGCAGCTCTGGCTCAGGTTGATGAGAAAGTTAAGCCACTGGAATATGAATATAAAATAAAAAGAAGAGAGAATGAGGTAACCTAAAAAGACCCAATAATTTATTTAAAAGCACATGAAATTGTGAACCCTTAGACAAGAATGCTCATGTTAATGCTAATGAAAATTAAAGTCTTCTTCAAACTATTTCTCGGCCAGGGTCATAGTTAACTAGTGGCAACTGGAGAAAAATTATATATATACTCTAACATAGAAGTAGGGATCTCCTCAAGGTGACCAAGAGTTCAATTTGTCATGCATGGAATTTAAACTGAAGCTGTATCTGCAAAGCTAAAATTCATGACTCATGTACAACTACTTAGTCCTCTATCCAGCTAAGGGATCCAGATTTGCAATGACCCACCATTTCGGAGCACGAGCTGCCATGTCACTCCTGTTTTTACTCATTTATTTTTCATTCTGCTTCATATGGCTTATTGGAAAAAGAAGGAAAATTAACTATAATGTAAGGTAAATTCTGGGAGAACAAAGCGTTGGGGGTATATCCTACTGTATCCACTATTACTGCTATCAAGGTATACCTCTCTAGACTAAGTTCTTTGAGAGAGTAACTCAGAAGAAATAATTTATAAAGAAATACTGAAAATAATGCTGCTTCTATGGTTTTGCCTCCTCATAATATACACTAGAATCGCTTCTCTGAATATCAAATGTGCTTCAGATATTTATATACAGAAACAATAAAGTTGCGTGTGGTTTGTTTGTTTTTTACTTAGAACTTTAGGAGAATGAGAAAATTGATAAAAATGCTTGCACCCATAATCTGAAATGAGAACTGTGCAATTCCTTACATACCCAAAGAAAGTGAGTGTATAATGTTTTCTGAGAGTTCTTTCCATTCTCTACATTAAGAAACTGGGAATGCCCCTTAAATAGTTTAGCTGAAGGACTGCATGGTCCAGCTGCAAGGCTCCCAAGTATGACAGTCTGCAGTGACCCTTTCCTTAATTCTGAGCTCCAATTATGACTTATCTCTTCAATACCTAAAATATAAAATTTGAGGACTAAATATTTATTAAGTTATTTTACAGAAGGCTTTGTTTGCCTCACTTCAATATGCTCCTCCAAAGAACAAGATGTGAGAAAAATGCTGCCTTTTTCCCATGTACATTGAAAAAATTATATCTGTGCTCTCTTTTACCATAATTTGTATTTTTGTGTGATCTGTGGTGATTAGATATATATTTTGTATCCACTTTGGAGGAAAAGTCCCTTCTGCTTGGAGTCAATGACCTAAAATTTATGCCACAACATATAACCATGAATATCATTGGCTACCCCTGTGGTAGCAGTGGCTCAAGGAGTAGCTTAGTATCATTACGGTCTATTTTGGCAAGTCCACGTATATTAGGTTACAGAAAAATGAAAACAGAACATTCTGTTGAGGCAGAGGGGAATCAAGAGGAATGTCTAATATTCTGAGATCATTAAAATGCAATGTAGATGTAAAAGATAATGACAAGAAATCTGATCTTGGAGCCTTAAGTTTCTTTGCCAAAAAGTTAAATGTAATCCTTGTAAGGAGCCTACATTATGCCACATTTCATGGAACAGATGAGAGAGCCACAGGTATAATAAATAAGTATTATAAATCTTTCTACAGATTCTAAGAATCAGAGGTATGTCATGGTGGTAGTTAGTGAGACCCTGCTTCAATAGAACAGATTTGTCTAGTACTGATCTATTTTTGTTGTTTTTGTTGGTTTATTTGCTTTCCCATAATCCCTCCTCTTTTCCTTTGATAATAATAACTGTGTCTTCTACTGGTGAACCACTCCTCTCCCTCTCTTAGATCAGTGGTTCAAGTGGGACTAAAATTATCGCCTGCTTCCAAGGACGCTCATACAACCTAGATATGGGCAAACAGAGCATGACATCTCCTGGCTACAGTATCACTTTGGGGGACTTATACTAGACTTCTGAGGAAAGAGGCACTCTCTCTTGCTTTAAGAAACCCCTGGAGTCATATTGGCTCCCATATGGAGAGAGCCTGCTGAGCAAATCCAAGGAGTGGGGAGAGAGTGAGATCTGAAAATACCATTTGGCCTGAAGCCAGATGTGCTGCAAAATTTTTCAGCAGTAAATAAATTCCATTTATTTTGTTTTTAACTTGAACTAGCTGAGTTGATTTCTGTAATTTGAATCTGAAAGAGTCATGGTTAGGACATTATGAGGCAAACATAGTTTTCTCCATTTAACTTCATCTTTGGAAGTTTAAATAAGTTACTCAAAACTATGCAACTAGGAAGTGGTTAGGAAAAATCAGAATAAAAAAATAATTGTAAAGTATGCTCTCTTTTAGGAACATATATCTGCTATGCTATGAGGAGCTTCCCCACATTTATTGACTATTACTCACTTCTGCTGACATGTGCAGGGAATAACAAACAAGGTTACCATTTTTATATTATAGCACTTTCGCAATCATTAATTTATTTTGGTCTTCAATCTCACCACTCTATTCAATATTAAACTGGAGATCCTTGTCATTAAAATAGGGCAGGAAAATAAACATGCAAATCATAAAATTGGGGGAGAAAAGTAAAATTACCTTTATTCACAGATGACATAATCATATATGTAGAAAACTATAAGGAATTTTAAAATAGCTATTACTATTAATAATTAACAGTAAAAATTGTAAAAACACACACACAATTTTTGTGGAAACAAGCTATTTTCTACATACTAGCTACAAATAATCAGATAATTAATATTAAAATGACCACATACAATAACATCCAAAAACATGAAATAGTTAGAATAAATTTAATAAAATATACACAAGACCTGTAAAGTGAAAGCTATTGCTAAAATAATTTAAATACCTTAGTAAATGGAAAGATCCATGGGTGAGAACACTAAATAGTAAGATGTCATTTTCTTTCAGATTGATATCTAGATTTATTGCAATCTCTATCAAATTTCCAGAAGACCTTACTTTTGTAGAAATTAGCAAGCTGTTTCTAATATTTGTTTGGAAATACATAGACCTGGAACAGCCAAATTAATTTTTGAAAAGAAGAATGAATTTTGAGGACTTTTACTACCTATTTTCAAGACTTACCATAAAACAATAGTAATTAAGAAAGTGTAATATTGGCATAAAAAATACACATGTAGATCAACAGGACATAATAGAGAGTCCAGATACAAACCTATGCATGCATGAAGAACTGTTTTTGGACAAAGGCACTACAATAATTCAATAAGTAAAGAATAGTCTTTTCAATACATTTCCAATAAATGTTCTTGAAAGAACTGGTTATCTATATGGAAAAATGAATCATATGCTTACCTCATACCTTACACAAAACTAACCAGAAATGGATGATGGTTCTCAATACAAAAGCTAAAACTATTAAAAGTGTAGAAGAGAATATAGCCAAAAACCTTTCAACCTTTGGAAAACAAATATTTCTTACAGACTACACTAAAAATTTAAACCATTTTTTTTTAAAAAAAAGGTTAAATTGGACTTCATCACAATTAAAAATGTATGCTCTTTGAAAGTCACCATTAGGTAATTGAAAAGACAAGCCACAGAATGGGAGAAAACATTTGCAATAACCACAGCCCCAGTACACATTAAAAACCTTCCTATGTAGCCTTCAGAAAGTGCTTTTTCCCATTCTTTCCCACAAAGTTGTCAGACCTAATATCTAAGATATGTGCCCCCTTTTCACTCTGTCTACTATTTGAAATGTAGTTAAGTACTGTTTCATATTTCAGATCAGAAAGAAAAGGTTGAAAAGTGATGTCTTAAAGGCATATCTTAAATAGTCCTTTGTTTTCGAAGGTGTAGCTCAAATTGAAAAAAAAAATTAGTTGGATAGTCTAAGAGTTGCACACATGCTTCTGAGGATTAGGTTCTAGCTCTGACACTGGTTAGAGAACCCCTAAGGACAATATTGGCAAAGAAGGCATGGAACCTTCAATAGGTCAACACAACTTTAAATGACCTATGCAGACAAGCATGTTCTATAATTTACAGGTACAAACTAGAGCTGTTTATGCAAGCACAGAACCCTATAACCTTTAACCTCCGTTGAGAGAAAGTAACCAATATTATACTTCTTACCAACCTTGGAAAGTGATTTTGCAACCAAGATTTGATTTGATTTAGAAAAAAATATATTTAGCACTTCATACTCAAAGTGCTAAGAAAAAGATAAAACTTTTGCCATTCTTTGATGAGTTCTTCAGAAAGTGTTAAATGTGATCATTTAAAAATTAAATCTAGAACATGACTTTTCCTTGCTGAAAATCTTTCAATCACTTTAACGCAATTGCCCAAATCCTACTTTGACTTATAACACCCTGTAAGTTCTGGCATCTGCTTATTTCATTATGCTTGTCTCACCACCCTCTTCCTCTTAATCTCTACCCTTCAAAACATAGCATTTTTAAAATATTTTATTTCTTCAAATGAGTTACACTTCCTTCTGCCTTGGGAAGATCTAACATTCTGCTACCTGAACCTACAGAGTTTCCCATTCTCCACATCTCTTCCAACTTAACTCCCAGTTATCCTTTAGACATCAACTGACTGTCTCTTCCTTACAGAATCCCAGGGTATGACATGCACATGCTCAGTAAATATATGAGTGAATAATGTGATCATTTAAAAATTAAATCTAGAACATGACTTTTCCTTGCTGAAAATCTTTCAATCACTTTAACACAATTGCCCAAATCCACCCTGTAAGTTCTGGCACCTGCTTATTTCATTATGCTTGTCTCACCACCCTCTTTCTCTTAATCTCTGCCCTTCAAAACATAGCATTTTTAAAATATTTTATTTCTTCAAATGAGTTACACTTCCTTCTACCTTGGGAAGATCTAACATTCCACTACCTGTACCTAGGGAGTTTCCCATTCTCCACATCTCTTCCAACTTAACTCCCAGTTATCCTTTAGACATCAACTGACTGTCTCTTCCTTACGGAATCCCAGGGTATGACATGCACATGCTCAGTAAATATATGAGTGAATGAATGAATGAACGAATGAATAAAATTTCCCCAGGAACTCTCATTTCATTAAAGTCTTCCTGTATTTGCTTTTCATGTATTTTATTCTTTTCCTTTATGACAATGATCACAACAATAATTAATCAAATGTGAAGTTAGCTGTTTAATATCTGCATCCCCTGCTAGACTATTAAGTTCTGTGGGGATAGAGACTATGTCTGTGTTGTGTATTATTTACCATATTAACACCAGTGTTAATACATATTTGTTCCATGAAAATGTACCCATGATAGGATAGATATAAAGCTTTCATAATAAAGACTCTAACTTGACAGCCACAATTTGGCCAAGCTGGATAAACTTGAACTATCTTGACATTTGGTAGGAGTGTTATTTTACCAATGGGAAAACATCTGACAAGTTTTAACTTATTTTTAATACAATTTATTATTTCAAAAGATAAAATCTGTAGTGAGAAGAATAGTTAACTGAACCTAATGATAACACAGAAGTCTGATTGGTAAACTAGAAACAGTGTGACTCAAAGATGAAAATGGCCATGTGAGGACTGACCTTTTTTTTCTACCCTGACATGCTGAACATCCTTCATAAAATTGGATGTTAAATGAGAACTTTTCCTTTATTTTATTTTTAATATGTTTTTATTTATTATTTTAGAGAGAGAAGAAGGGAGGGGTAGAGAGATAGAAGCATTGATGAGAGAGAATCATCAATCAGCTGCCTCCTGCATGTTCCCTATTGGGGATCGAGCCCATAACCTGAGCATGTGCCCTAACCAGGAATTGAACCAGCCACCTCTTGGTTCATGGGTCAATGCTCAACCATTGAGCAACACTGGCTGGCAGAACTTTTCCTTTTTACTGAAGCATTATAAGTGAGAATAACAGATGACAATATAGATACCTGCTAGACATATTTACAGGACTGTTTTGAGTTCACAAATGTTCTGTGATCCTTAGCCCTTAACTTCTAGCCTATATGTAAGAAAATGCCAGAAATATTTTATTTCTTAAAATGAGTTACACTTCCTTCTACCATGGGAAGATCTGGAGTGTTTTGATGTTTGTATGTTTTTTTCGTTTTGTTTTGTTTTGTTTTTTTAATATATTTTATTGATTTTTTACAGAAAGGAAGGGAGAGAGATAGAGAGTTAGAAACATTGATGAGAGAGAAACATCGATCAGCCGCCTCCTGCACATCTCCTACTGGGGATGTGCCCGCAACCCAGGTACATGCCCTTGACCGGAATCGAACC
>NW_005367587.1:4026327-4027861 GCF_000412655.1 Myotis brandtii
GCTCTATCCACTGAGCCAAACCGGTTTCGGCTGATGTTTGTATGTTTTTAAAAGAGAATTGTTATTGTGTGCATTTCTTCATTCAAGCAAAATAAGAGAATCTTGTAAACATCATAGAGTGAGAACGAGAACGCTGGCCTGAAGTAGAGCTTGGCATCTGACTCTGTTGGTAGAAACCTGCTCATGTAGAATCAAAATAGACAGAGAGAGTATTCCTAAGAGACATTAATCTATTTGCCCAGGAGTTTGATGGTATGGGATAGCAAAAGAAATAAGATGCTATTGCCTAGAGAATCTAAAGAAATATAGTTAGCTGGAGTGGCCAGAGGCAGAAGAATGGAGAAAAACAGCTACAAGGGGAATAGTCAGGGCTTAGAGAACTGAGGGAGCAAAGATACTTTCCTTTATGCCTATAAAAGCAGCCATGTTGCAGACATCTTGTGAAGACCCCCATCCCAAGCAGATGGCCTGCTATGACAATGTGACCCCACGAGAAGGTTATGGGCCTGCTTTCTCCCCAAAATAGATGCTGAAGGGAAGTTTAAAAATAAATAATTAATGAACTGGAGCGTTTATCACCTGTGCCAGGTGTGATCAATGTGGTTTCAATTGTAACCTGGGCAGAGTGCTGAACTCACAACAGCACTCCAAGGAGAGAAACAGCATTTGGGCTGTTTGTCCCAGAGGGAGAACCAATGCCAGATGTCAATAGCACTAGTCATGTATGACCTTCTGTGCCCTTTTCTCTTCCCTTTGTCTGCCCTGAACCTGGAGTAAAACAGAAGCAGCTTGATGAACGGAGATATTTTTAAAGATCAAGGTGCAGACCCTTTCTTCATAGGTTTCTAAGCCTGAATTTTTGTATTAGATTGACTAACGCTTTCATAACCCAAAAAGCTCAATTTTGACTTGTGAAAGTGACTGAGAAAACTATTTGATCGGTCCACTCTAGCATAAGGTGTGTGGAATAAAGTTCTAATTGGGCTGAACTAAAGTTACTCTTTGATAGCACCTTATTCAATACAGACAGTTAAATAATATGTTACTGAAGAAGTTTGCAATTTGCAAGCAAGGTGCTGTACAGAATACACTCTGGTACAAGGGCAAGAGGGACATATAACTTTCAGAGGCAGCAGTGGCCAAGATCGCAGCAGAAAGACCCAGTTCCCAGTTTCAGGTGTGCAGGACAGCCAGATTCTGTGCCCATCAGTCTTGGTTCTGTATTTTTTCCCACTAGAGCAGTCTTAGAAAATCATCTCTGGTACCTAGTCTCTGAAAATATATATACTAGAGGCCCGGTGCACAAAAATTTTTGCACTTGGCAGGGAGGGGGGGTCCCTCAGCCCGGCCTGTGCCCTCTGGCATTCTGGGACCCCTCGGGAGATAACGACCTGCTGGCTTAGGCCTGCTCCCGGGTGGCAGAGGGCAGGCCCAATCCCTAGGTGCAGCCCCTGGTCGGGCTCAGAGCAGGGCTGATTGGGGAGTTGGGGCGCCGCCCCCTGTCATGCACAGAGCAAGGCGGATCGGGAGGTTG
>NW_005367587.1:4028847-4030871 GCF_000412655.1 Myotis brandtii
AACACTGTTTCAACTCCAGCTCTGAGATCCTGGCTGGCTGAAAGCAGGTTTCTGGGGTTTTGTTTAGCTTCTATATTTGTAACAATGTTTCAAACTGCAAGCTCAGAGGCCGGCAGCGGCAGGCGGGGAATGTTGGAGTCCTCCGTCACTGAAGCAAGCAAGCCTCATGTTCGCTTCAAGCTGCCTGGCTGCCGGCCGCCATCTTGGCTGGCAGTTAATTTGCATATCGCCCTGATTAGCCAATGGGAAGGGTAGTGGACGTACGGCTAATTACCATGTTTCTCTTTTATTTGATAGGATAATACTAGAGCCTGAGACTTAAAAGGGAATATGATTGAAGGGGATTTAGTGGACCCTTGAAACCAATTTAATAATTACTATAATAGTGCCTGAGACTTAAAAGGGAGTATGATTGAAGTGGATTTACTGGACCCTTGAAACCAATTTAATAATTACTATAATAGTAATAGAAAGCCAACAATGATCTCAACATTGGAAATGATCTAATGGACACCTGACTATTACCCTGGTTATTATGAGAGCTTGAATTGATAAGGAGACTATAACTTTCCCCTCAAACACATAGAAATGCTAGATAAGGGGGGAAAACAATTAAAATGTTACATACAGATCTTGAAAGAAGGGAGGGAAGAAATGTTGATTATGAGATCCACTCTCATAATATTGCATTGCTTGTTTTCAAGTAACCCCTATATTACTTAATAATGGCCTCTAAGCACAAGATTAGTGATGCTGCCAATTCAGATATGCCAAAGAGAAGCCATTGAGTGTTTACTTTAAGTGAAAAGGTGAAAGTTCTCCACTTAGGAAAAAATCTATGCTGAGGTTACTAAGAGCTACAGTAGGAACAAGTTTATCTGTGAAATTGTGAAGAAGGAAAAAGAAGTTTATGTTAGTTTGCATTGCATCTTAAACTGCAAAAGTGACAGCCACAGTACAGGATAGGTACTTAGTTAAGACAGAAAAGGCATTACAGTTGTGGGTAGAAGATATGAATATATATATACATACATACATATGTATATCTGCTGTTTCAGGCATCCACTGGGGATCTTGGAACATATGCCCCATGGATAAGGGGTAACTACTATATAAAACTTAAGATTTTAGCACTTAGAGATATCCAACAGTGGATAGAGCTAATTCTACGTTCATGCAGAAACTACAGAACCCATTACAAGAGATAATGTTGAGGAATCTTATACATTAGACTGGAGGCTAACCTAAATTACTTCTGAGAAAATCTAAGTATGCAAAGGAGAATAAAATGAATGGAGATAGTTCATGAAAAAGAATGGAGTACCCATTGGGTTCTGAGCGTAGGAAGAAAGGTTAAGTAAGAATAGTTGCTTTGAAGTTGCTAGACTTGAAAAATTTTTGATAATAAATTGATCAAATCCAGAAGAGCTTGTAAATCAAATGAAAAACTGGAGGTTAATATGACATTTAAAGTTTTTAAATGCAATAATTCAATTAGCAAGTACAACCCTCCACCCCCCCCCAAAAAAAAAGATATGACTAATAAAAATACAACATGATCTACAAAGCTGACATATGCAAATTTTTGTACTGATGATTACAATCTGGCTTCACAAGTTAAAATTTTTGATAAGTATAATAATTAGAAATGGCAAAACTGGAGTTCAGTGCACTCAGGTAACTTGCCTATGTCAATATATCCAGTAAGACTCAGAGCTGCCCTTCAGCTTTGTGAGACTAAACTACTTTCTTCTCTATGCTATAAATGGTTTGAACTACATACCAGGTGACCATATACATCTTCATGCAAAGTGGGACCTTTCGTTAGTGAAATAGCCTATCTATACTAATAATAGAGGAATATGCAAATTGTCCAGGATGCCATCACAGTAACAGTAATGACCGAACAGCAGGTTGGCAGGTTGCGTGGGGCAACCAGGCCAGCAGGGGGGTTAGGGAGGGACGACCAAACAACTGAAAAGCAGGCTATGTGGGGCAACCAGGCCTGCAGGGGGGGGGAGGGC
>NW_005367587.1:4030989-4046513 GCF_000412655.1 Myotis brandtii
GGTGTAGGCTGGGCTGAAGGATCCCCTCCCTTGCACGAATTTCATGCACCAGGCCTCTAGTTATTATTAATGCTGGGAAACATACTGGGTACGTTTTGCCCAGTACTATGAGATTGTGTTCTGTATCCCAGCAGGCAGGAGCAGATGAAGCACCTGCATCTGCCACATGATTCTATTCTGACACCCATCCTCTGAGCTACTCACATGTACCTGGAAGCAACACAATCGAACTTCTATATTTACCATTCACATACATTTGTTCTCTTGTATTCCAAAACTGCATCATCCTTTTTCTCTCTTCAAGTGCCTGAAACCCACATTTTCTTGCCCTGCTTTTTGTGTCATTTGCCACAGTCGTTTTGAAACATTCTCCTTCATCGCCTGCCAGCTGGAACTATCCTTCAATGTGTAACCCTTCAGATCTCTATTTCTTTGTGAAACACATTGCATAGTATAATTAAAGTGGGTTCTGTTCTGCTGTATGTCGGCTAACATTTTGTTTAGTGCCTGAGAGAGCTATTTATTTTAGCGGCCACAGAATCTTTGGGAATTGGTAGCTCCCAATGAGGGTCAGTAGGCAGCATGAAGAACAGATGACAGCCTGCAATACCTCCTTCGCATTTCTGTAAAGAGATTTGACATTTACAAAATACTGCATGTTGCCTTTCCCCACAAATCTCTGAAGACTTCATAAAAATAAAGGGCTTAATGATTATTCCTTCACATTTGATATGCTTTGAAAAGTGCAGGATAAGCTATTCTTGGTTGAACTGGAAGAGGCCTTACCATTGCAGGCATGGTGGAGCCATCTCTAAGAATATCTGAATGCAGAAATAATGCACTTCAGAGAAGCCTTTCCTATAACCTGCAGTGCCAGTTCTGGAGCTGACAACTGCTATTCAGGGCTGGTCTCTGTGTTCAGAAGAATCAATATACCTCTTCCTACAGTGCACTTAAATTTAGATCTGGTGGAATCGGGTAGCATTTAAACCACCTAGGACTTAATTAGTCTTGCATTTTCTCTGTTCATGAAAGAAAATTTGAAAGCACCTGACGTCCGTCCACCCTTAAATAACAGATAAATTTCCTTTAATGATAGATAATACCTTCGAGTGAAGATTCCAACAAACCCCCAAAGTTAATCTACACTGGGATCTTTTAAATTGCATATAAAAACCTGCATGCATTAATAAGAAATGACTTAAGTTTATTAATGCTTTATTTGAAATTTTCTGGTAGAAGTACAGATGACCAGAAAAAAAAGACATTTTCAGTAATATTTCCTTCATGCAAAATTTAGGGAAGTGCTTAGATTAACTAATCCTTTCTATGGTCAATAATTTAAGTGGGGGAAAAGTTCATCAATAAAAAGTAAAAGAGCTTTAGTGACATTTTAAAGCAAAACCCAAGGACAATTGTGATTTGAATGGATCAAGTCTCATATCTCCCTCAGGGTCACATACAAAGTAAGGGAAAGCTGGTGAATAAATCAGTATTGGATTTGGTAGGACAGGGAAGAAAGGACTTCCTGTGCATGAGTGGAAGAAATATCCATTTCCAAATAATATTTATCCACAGTGGATACTGCCACAATGAGCTTAAGGGAAAGAAAGGTGACTGCTTAACCATGTTTCATTCTCCTACTTTCTGCCCCAGCCCATCTCCCTCTGAACAATTATCAGTACAGTTAATGGCCAGGAAAGTGAAGAATATGAGCACTCTTCTTTAAAATAATGGCTCTAGCTAATCAAACCTCATAAATCACATTTTCTGTTTCAATTATTATGTCTCCTAAACTTCATGAAATTCCTGAAGTTTTATAAATTATTATGAATTATATCCTACCTATAAAAAGTATATTAAACAAATAGTTTAGAATAAAAGTAGCATGAACACCTATATGCCCACCTATATAGCAGTTTAAGAAATAGAATGCTGCCAGCCGGCATGGCTCAGTGGTTGAACCAGGAGGTCATGGGTTTGGTTCCCAGTCAGGGCACATGCCCCCGGTTGCAGGTTTGGTCCCCAGTGAGGGGCATGCAGGAGACAGCTGATCCATGATTCTCTCTCATCATTGATCTTTCTCTCTCTCTCTCCCTCTCCCTTCCTCTCTGAAATATATATATGAAATAGAATACTACCTGTACCTTAGATGCTTTCTACATAGCTCTGCATGATTGCATGACATTGCCCTTCTCTCTTTTTTTGTAGTTCTGTCATGTATAAATTAGTATGTAGATTACTTGCTTTTGATTTGTAGAGTAGTAGGCTCATAATGTACATATTGTTTTGTGACTTTTTCCATGTTTTAGTAATTTATCCATGTTGATGCATATACCTATTAATTTATTTTTACTGCTGCATATCATTAGATGATATATCATAATTTATTTATCCATTCTACTGTTAGCAGATATTTGGAATGTTTTAAGTTTCTAAAATTGAATTATTTTTTCTATTAAATTTTATTTCTTAAAAGTTAAATGTCCCTCAAAGTTGCAAGAGAAGTACAATATACCCTCACCTAAATTAATCCGATGTTTAACGTTTATGTGTGGACTGAGTCTCTGACTTTCTCCACATTAAAAAAAAATGGATATAAAAAAATATGTACTTGAAGGTAAATTTATACCTCAAATATTTCACCAAGAATCTCAATAAAGTTGTCATGTACTGTCAGTCTCTTTGAATCTAGAATAGTTTCTTAGTATTTTGGAGAATGTCACAATTTTGATTTGGTTGACGGTTTCCTCATGCTTGTATTTAGGTTAAAAATCTTTGTAAGAAATACTACATATGTGAAGCTGTGTCCCATCTAGTGCATCATATAAATAGGCATATTTTATCAACTTATCCCAATATTAGTGATGCTAATTTTGATTATTCAGTTAAGATATGCCCACCAAATTTTTCTACTATAAGAGTACCCCCCACTTCACAATTAATAACTAATGTGAAGTAATAGTTGAGACTCTATAAATATCTTTTTCCCCAACATTTAACCCAATGATTTTAGCATCCATTGATAATTCTTGCTTTATTCAATCACTACCATGCTGTTTGTAAAAAGATGATTTTTAAATTACCATCATTACTTCTGCATTTAGGAGTTGGGATTCTTTTGCAAAAAAAAAATATATTTTCCTTTTCTACCCCACCTCTTTGTAATGTGTTTGATTGTATAAAATTTACATATTAATCATGATAAAATTGCCATAACCATAAAGATATTCTATAAAGTAGAATCAAAGGCAATAAAACAAAAAAAGTTCTAAGGTATGATATCTTAAGGGTAAAAAAGTAAATTTACTGGGAATATTTAAAATTATAAATGTGTATGCACCTAAGAACATAGTTTCAACATATATAATAACAAAACACATAGAACTGAAAGGAGAAATTCACAATCTCTGGATAACTAATAGGATAATCAGACAAAATGCCAGTAAAGATCAAGATCTGACAACATCACAGCAAATTTTGTTTAATTCAACCCACTAAATATCATTTAACCTCATCCATTGATCAACTGTAGAATATACATTATTTTGAAGTGAACCTAAAATATTTACCAAAATTGGGCAATATGCAGGGTAATAACTCTACACATCTCAAAAAAATTCTTAATAAATGTCAAAGGACTGAAGTCAACTTGTACTATCTGATCACAATAAAATTAAGGCATATATAATAAATAAAGGAGTTAGAACAAGGAAGTCCCTAAATATTCAAAGTTAAAAAAAATACTTTTAAATAACAGCTAGCCTAAGAAAAGTATTTATTAAAAAATAAGAAAGGCTGAAAATCAATGAGCTACATACCCATCTCAAGAAGTTAAAAAATATAGAAAAAAATTCTACATAAAATTGAATAAAGAAAATAACAAAGATAAGAACTGCAATGCAGGAAATAGAAATCAAAGGGAAAAGCAACAAAGTCCAATGATTTGTAGTTAGAATGACTATTAAAATTTATATAACCCTAGCAACACAAAAGTGTACATAAATATCTGATATAAGGAATGAAGAAAGTGTGACCACAAAAATTGTTTTTATTGCTAAAAGATAAGAGGAAATTTAAATAACTTTATACCAAAACCTGTGAAAATTTTTATGAAATGGAAAAAATCCTTATAAATACAAATGATCAAACTTAAGCACTGAAAAAATCAAAACATATATTCATATATATGATTTTTTGGAGATTGCTCTCAGAAAAAGATGAGTGAAAAAAACTAAGGTAGACTAGGAAAGAGGCAATACAAGAATATGGTCTCAATTGAGACTTGCTTCAATCTGATTTGACAGAGAAGTCCTGGCTCAGAAATTACACCATCTAGTCTCACCATGAGCAAGGAGGGACTGACCTTTTGTACTTGTGTCACTTCGTTCTTGGCCAATGTCTGTCCCTAAGGGAATGGAATTGGGAATGTACTCTACCAAGCAAGGTGGCTTGTATTGAGCTGAGAGCAACACTCTGGCAGCTGTAAATAGTGACCAGTCAATCACAGCAGGTGAGGAATGGGTCCACCAGCCAATAAGGGGGATCTGAGCATTGACCCACCTACTATGGTCTAGCCCATGCACTATTCAGATTCACTTGTTCATCACAAGATGCTTACCCTGTTTAGTCAAAGCTTCTTCAGGATTCTAATTGGTGACAATTTCTGCAAATACAAGGTATCCCAAAAAAGCTATCACTTAAACAGCTGATAGCTCAATTTTGAAAATGAAGTGTATTTTAATAAACACTGCCTTTATAATTATTCAAAGTGTATGTACACATTTTGAGGGGAATACCCTATATTATAAGAGTAGATTTAATAGGACAAGTTACAGTTCTGCTGGTATAGTTGTTCCTGAGCTCATACTTTATAATCATCTTCTCCCTCTTCTGCAGCCCATTCTAGGTTTTCCTGAACTTTGGCTACCATTTCTGTTGAACTAGATAGCTTGACCAAAAAGATGGACCTAGATCAGTGAGTCCCCAAAGGAACTGGCAATCTAGAGTCATGTTTGTTTGTCAAAACTGGAGAAGGGGCTATTGCCACCAGAGGGCAGAGGGCAGAGAGGCTGCTAAACCTCTCACAATACATAGGATAGTGCCCACCAACAAAGACTAAACGTCAATAATGCTGAAGTTGAGGTTTAAGGTTCTCCAATTCTGCAACATGCTAGTAGTACCTTGAGCTTTTTCCAGACAGGCAACTTAGGAAGCATACACCCTAGACGGCCTACCAAAATGCCCCTTTACCTCAAGTAAAGTCCCACTGGGAAATAAATCAGAAGAATTCATTTGAGAAATGGTTTCCTCTAACTAATCCTGTATTTTTAGAGAAGTCTCTTCAATTCTGGGCTTAGATTTTCTCACTTATAAAATGAAGTAATTATCTGATCGTCATACGGTCCTTTCAGTTCTGACCTTCAGGTAGTGTGGCTAAGTACTTCTTGGAGGAGGGAGATTAACATGGAAAAATCACAACCATTTCTTTGCATCTGAGCCTGAATTTGTTTATCAGCTCCATTTATAAAAGACAGTTGCACAGGAGAGCAAGTAATAATGGGTGTTGTGGGAGGGGAGGGCATAACCCTGGTAAACTGGAAGTCAGCTGGACAGGAAAATTATGAAGGGAGAGGAAAGCAATGAACATGAAGGCAAGAAGGTTCAGAAGTCAAACCACAGTTAATCTAGAGCTGATCTGGTAACCACTACAACCACAGCAGAAAACGTTTGCACAGGGTTGTCTTAAGTGTCTTAAGATATTACACAGGAAGATCCTGAGGCTAATAAAGACATGTGGGTGCGTGAGTTCATGTGTTGTGTAAGAGGCAGAGTCAGGGCTTAAATTTGCCTCTTCGGATACTAAATCCTTCAGACTACCAGAAAAAAAAATGGACCGAGAGTCTGGAGACTGGTTTGAGTATAATTCTGGCCTTTTCTGGCCATGTCAGAGCTTGTTTCTCCATATACATTTTTTTTTTATTCCAATGTTGAGGGAGGCTTTTCCATCTTCTCTGCACTCATTAATTACATCCCCCTGAATTTGAAAGGCGTGATTCACTTTCAGCATTTCTGAAAAATAAATGAATAAAGTCTTGCCAAAGCACAAATATTGGTTCTGTCACATTATTCTTCAGGTCCATAGGCCATGTCTCAAAAACCTAAGAGAATAATGCTTATAAATTAACTCTGGCTGTGAAAGGTTTTGAAGGAATTATTTTCTCATAAAAGCTTTAGAAACCATGGGTTCTGTGTCAGTATATTTGTGTGACCCTTACTGTGTACTAATTATCAGTTATTTTAGAAGTCATTTTATACTGAGTTTCACCAAACAGCAGCTTAAAGAACGATTCTTGGAAAATATCCCGGATTTCTATCTGTAAAACCCTGTAAAATTCTGCAACACATTTAGTGTTATTATAAATATTATGGTTTTAAATTTACCCAAACTAAATAAGAAATTTGGAGATATAAGAGTTTTGGGGGTCCAAATTTTGGGGCCATTGGAGATATGTATTATATACGATAGTCTGATGTCTCAGCTCTAAAGCCAAACAAGGCAATGTTGGAATCCTCTACCAGATGCCTCTTGTGCCCCCATTGTATATCCTTATGTCCTTACCACTAATTCTAGCCCCAGCTGTAACACACTTTTCTGGGTAGGCTTGGACTCATTTTGAAGTTACAGCATTTCACCTTCACAACAGGCCATGCATCTTTATTTATTGCCCATGACTTGTCCATTGCCAGAGCACAGGCCTACGGTGGGAGGTTTTTCAGCACAACTCTCACACAGCTGCACAATGTGGGGGATTTACCTCTGGGATAATGCTCAATCAGTCTGGGATGGGAGCCAGTGGATGAATACTCTTCATTGCCAATCCTTAGAGTCACAGTTCTCTGAAGCCTTTTATATGACTTTAGAAGATCCCAGCAGTACTGAACTTTAGTTCTCCATGATGGTAATGGACGCAATAATGCTCTTGTATATTGACTTTTTGTCCTTCCCTCTTAAGTTTATCACCTCCCAAATAAACTACCTATTCTTAAATCTTTGTTTTAGACTTTTTCTGGAGAGAGGAGTGTGTGTGTGTGTGGAGGGGGGTGGGGGGTAAATGGTTAGAACCCAGGCTAAGACAATTCATACTAGAATTAGCCCTGACCGCCAAGATGATTCCTGACCTGAATCACTCACCAACTGCTGGAGACCAGCGGGGTGGTGATAATACCAGGGATGCTGTAACATCACAATTAGAAAAAATGTCACCTATATTGTGTTGGAATGATAAGCAGGTGGAAAGTAAAGTGGGTAATGTGCTATCAAGAAGAATAGGTGACAGTGATAATTACAAGGCAGGGTTCTATTGGCTGCGTTGGAAACATTGAAAAAATAAAATGATTGGTCTGGCAAATCAATTACTAATTCAGAGCGAGCTGAGAAAGCCATAAAGGCCTTCATAGAAGAGTTTAAAGCAAACCACTTCTCCAGCAGACACAGGGCAGCTGATTTGAAGATCAGATTCAAGATTTATTTAAGAGTGAGAGAACTTCAAAGGAGACTAATGTGAAGACTCAACATGACTCCTATATAAAAGTAGTTAGGATAGAGAAGGGATACAACCCAGGAATAGGAATATTTGGATGGACAAGTCTAAAAAGGCTGAACTCCAAAATGTTCCTAAATCTTCTAGGCCAGAAAAAACAAATTCCCCAATGCCCCCTTAGAGAAGACAGCAGCCTCCCTTTGCTGAAGATTATGCAAAGAACTTAACCAAGGCAAATGCTGCGCAAGATTATGTTTGCATTCCTCAAATCCAGCTCATCTCTACTCATTTCCACAAATCAGTAACTACAGTCCAATCGCCAAAACCTAAGTAAGGAAGCAAAGTTTCTGCTCCAGAAGGTAATAGCTTACTCCCTAAAAGAATTGCAGATTTGGGTTAATATAAATCATGAGAGCTTTCCTTGGATTAAAGGACAGAATATAATAAGACTGGATGGCCCTGACCGGTTTGGCTCAGCGGATAGAGCGTCGGCCTGTGGACTCAAGGGTCCCGGGATTGATTCCGGTCAAGGGCATGTACCTTGGTTGCGGGCACATCCCCGGTGGGGGGCGTGCAGGAGGCAGCTGATCGATGTTTCTCTCTCATTGATGTTTCTAACTCTCTATCCCTCTGCCCTCCTCTCTGTAAAAAATCAATAAAATATATTTGAAAAAAAAAATAAGACTGGATGGAGAGAAGTTATTCACATAGATGCACTCTCCATGACACAGATTTAATATTCTAGCCTGAATAACTAGAGCCAATTCTAGTACACTGATGAAATGGTTCTTTAAGTCTCTAATGTACTTATAGTCTACAGTAATTTAAGCAAAATGTGGGAATTGTGAAAGTTTTAATCAACTTTATTAAGGTACAATTTACATACAATAAATGCACACATTGTAAGTGTATAGTTCCAGGAATTTTAATAAATTCAGACACCACATCAACCCTGATTCATCACTATAAGAAGTTCTCTTGTGCCCTTTGCAGTAAATTATCCCCACCCTGAACTCAGGCAACTGCGAATCTATCTATCTCTATAAATCAGTTTTCCCTATATGAGAAGATTATATAAACAAAAATCACATTTTATGCACTCTCATGTGTGTGTTTTTTAACTCAGCATAGTACTGTGAGTTTCAAACATGTCATCACAGGTAAGAGTAACTCATGCTTTTTATTATTGCTATTACCTCATTTTTCAAACTTACCACAATTTGTTTACATAGTCACCTGCTGATAAACATTTATGCTGTTTCTAAATCTGAACTAATTTGTACAAGTTACTAAGAATATTACTGTCAAGTCTTTATATGCAAGTATATTTTCATTTCTATTGGAGAAAATACTTAAGAGTAAAATTACTGGGCGTGAAATGTACCTATATAGAAATAGGTACATTTTTCTTTTTAAGAACTTTCAATTTTATTTTTAAATTACAATTTACATTGAATATTATTTTGTATTAGTTTCAGGAGTACAGCATAGTGGTTAGATAATCATATACTACACAGCAAGAGGAGAGAAGTGGAGTAAATTAACATGACGGACCATACTACTCAAGTCCTGGGTTATTAATGTACATTTGTCTTGTCTATCTTTTAGTTCTATCAGCTTCTTGCTTTTTGGTGTCACTATAAGACCCAGAGTTAAAGTTAGAGCTACAGGGTTTATAGACAGAAGGTGTCTTGGGCCAATGAATTATGCTTACTCTATCAGAAAAACACAGGAAGAAGAACACCTGGCTATAGCAGGAAGTTGCCAGTTAGCCTGTTGAGCAACCTTGGGTTTTATTTGCATTTCTTCCATAGAGTGCATATGGTGCTGTCAATTCAAATGAGGCTCTTTCTATCCCTTTTTATCTACAAATAGTACTTATATTTATTCCTTCATTTTGGCTATGTATTCTATGCTTGGCATGTCTTTCAGGTTACTAATTCATTTGCAGTCTATATTTAACGTGTCTCATAAATGTTGCCTAGCTTCACATGCTCCTTATTTACTCACTATGTATATTTAACATATCCTAGGAGCTTTACCTATGTATCGTAAGCTTCCAGTTTACTTACAATATTAAACACTTAGAAGTTTCATCATCCCAGTAATTATCTTGTTTTGCACTGCAGAATGAATATTCTCAAACAATACAGAGCCCTCACTTTTTATTTGTGCATGTGCAGCTCAATCCTCAGCAAAGCACTCATCAAGTTCCTATATCCTATCCAGAGCCCACTGATTGAAAGGGAGATATGTCCCCTTGAAGAATGTCCCTGGAATGCCACTGAGATATACATGATAAATATTCACCTAATCCTTCCCCCAAAAGTACTATGGTCATTTACCAGAATAACTGTGTATTAGTGAAAGGAGTACACCCCAAACATTTTGAGGGCTATTGGAAACAAGGCCCGAGCTAACATTAATACAAGGGAACCAAATACCAGTAAAGGAGGTTAATGGAGAACAGGTGATTGATGGTATGTGACAATGGGTACAAACTAGTCTTGCCCACTACCTAGAGAAGTTAGAGTAATAGAATAATGGAATAGGCTATTGCAAGCTCAGCTAGGGTACCATCTCAAAGTCAATACCTTGCAGGATTTGATAACTGTCCTCTTGCAGGAGTATAAAAGTAAACCAATAACCATTATATAGTGACTCATCCTCCAAAACCTAGAATAAATAATTGGGCCTGAAAACCAAAGGGTGGAATGTTGGTGCTTATCACCACCATTTTTAATTATCCCTTTGAGAAATGTACATTTTTCATTGCTAAAACACTAGGTTTGATGGATCAAAGATCCTGGTTCCAAAATGGGGGAAAAGTCAACAGAGGGACACAATAAGGGTTTCACTAAACAAATGCTATAAATACCACCTAGTTACAGGGGCCAGAAGCTGAGCAGACAGCTACTATAGTCACCTTATTGGGCAAGCAACCTAGACTAGCTGAAGTGCTAATTGAAGATACAGACATCTAGAAAGAGTGATGGAGGAAGGAAGATAAATATCAGTTATGGCCTTGGGACACTAGCAAGTAGCTTGTTCTGTTAATCATTGAATACTTTTTTTCTAAATTAATTTTGAGGTATAATTTACATATAACATATTCATTTCAGCGAATATTAAGTCTTTTGCAAATTACAATTAGCCACTACCCTGACGAAGTCATGATTTTAGGTTTTTATGTAAGGGACAAGCTCTTGGCTAAGCAAGTGTGAACCATATTAAATGTGTCCTCTGTCTGGCTTCATACCCTCTCAACTTCATCTCTGATTCTAACGCTAGCTTGATAAACAAATTCTGTGTGGGCTCTGAGTTGTTCTTCCACTTTTTTCTCTTTGACCTGGGCCTTTTTCAATGTTAAAACATGGGAATCCAGTTGGAACTCAGTAGCATGAAGCTTGTGCAGTCCAGAAGTGGGTGTGTTTGTGTGAATGTGTGTTGGGGTGGGGATTAAAGGTCCCTGGGGTATACTCAATGAAGAGTGATGGGGATCCAGTGAGTAAATGCTTGCCTCTGTCAATCCTTTGGAAGACAGTTTTGAGGATTGCCTGACCACCTCTCTGTTGGTTAGGAGCTCCTAATGGGATATAGCTTCGCTGTGGCAGTGACTTGATATTAGACTCTTAAATTGACTTGTCATCCTTCCCAGTTTTATTCTCCCCAGTCCCTCATCCTTGATCCTCACAAATCATCATCCTGAAATCTGCTTTACCTAAAAGAGGAAACAAGACTAAGATAAATACCATTCCTGTAACCTTCTCACTGTGTCATGATGAGAAAATTACTTAACTTTTCTTTGTCTCATTTGTATTAATGTACAATAGCAATATTAATGGTATATAATAGTCATGAGGATTAAGTGGCAAAGTATAATGACTGGAATATAATACAAAATAAATATTAGCAGTTTTATTACTGTTATTATTGTTACTAAGCTTTTCCTGAAACACAAAATTAGGGTCTTAGAAATATTTTAGGACAAATTCAGTGCTAGAATAAGAACAGTCTGATTTGAAAATAAGATCAAGATACCCCTAATTTTTTTTCCTTTAATATGTAAAGCCTCAAGAAATAATAGGGTCACTAACGAAGTCCCACTGTCTGCATACATTTTAAGAGACCTACATAAAGTTGAGGTTCCAACAGCTTTAAATCTTCTTTTTAAGCCTTTAAAACTTGTTATCATGAAAAAATGCAAACATACAGAACAGTAGAAAGAATGATAGTGTATCATCAATCGACCACACAGATTCAATAATCATTAACTTTTTCCACATTTGCATCATCTCTCTCTTTTTTTATTGCTGAACCATTTTAAATTATAGATGTTATAACACATTACCTCCAACTACCTCAGTATGCAACTCTAACAAAGGATGTTTTCCTATGTTTAATGCTATTATCACATATAATAAAATTGACAATATTTTATTTTTTAATATGGAATCACAATATGGAAAGGTGGGGTAGGGGAGATAGAAAAGAGTAAAGGGGGAGTAAATATTGGCTGAAGGAGACTTGACTTGGGGTGGTGAACACATAATAAGCAGATAACATATTATAGAATTTTACACCTGAAACTATATAATTTCATTAACTAATGTCACCCAAAAAATTTAATAAAAAAGAACAGATAACGTATTATAGAATTATACACCTGAAACTATATAATTTCATTAACCAATGTCACCCAATAAATTTAATGAAAAAGAAAATTTATTATTCTGAGTGAAAGAAGCCAGACAAAATATTAAAAGCAGCTTTAACTCTTAAAAGTACAAATGCCCTAGTCTCATTAGCTTGCTCAAAATGCTAATCTTAGCACAAGTTTAATTTATAGAAGATTCATATATATTATACCTATAAATATACATGTTTATGGTGTATATACATGTATATAATATATACATAAATAATTATTATTCTGAGTGAAAGAAGCCAGACAAAATATTAAAAGCAGCTTTAACTCTTAAAAGTACAAATGCCCTAGTCTCATTAGCTTGCTCAAAATGCTAATCTTAGCACAAGTTTAATTTATAGAAGATTCATATATATTATACCTATAAATATACATGTTTATGGTGTATATACATGTATATAATATATACATATGTATGTATGTGTACATCTTCTATTTCTAGTTTCAATTTGAAATTTTAAAGTAAAATTATAATATTCATAAAACTTTTACTTCAAAACACAAGATTATTTTATTTTTTTAAATCCTCACCTGAGTATATTTTTTCATTGATTTTTTTAGAGAGCGTGGAAGAGAAAGGGAAAGATAGAAAGAAATATCAATTTGTTGCTTCCTTCCAGGGCCCAGGGCCATGGGGAGCCTGTAACCGAGGTGCGTGCCCTTGACTGGAATTGAATCAGGGACCCTTCGGTCCACAGATAGTATACTCTATCCACTGAGCCAAACTGGCTAGTGCTCAAAGCACAAGATATATTTAAAAATTCTGCTTTGAGGTTCTATTGTAGTGCATTCTAAAGATATATTAAAAAATTCTGCTTTGAGGTTCTATTGTAGTGCATTCTATATAATCTTAGATCACTTAACCTCTCTAAATAACACACTATTCATTTTTTTAAATGGATATAGAAGTAACACTTCCTCCATGGAGGTGTTATTATGATGAAAGAAGATGTATAAGAAAGCTTTTTGAGTTGAAATTTTTTACAAATATTAAGCACTAATCCTAACAATTTTACCTGCACATAAACTTGCAAGTATCTCCTGTTTGGATTTATGTACCCATGAAGTGAATTTCAAAATGGAAGAGCTTCCTTTCTCTCCCCTCCCAAATCCTCTGGTGATTTTGAGTTCATGTTTACAGGATGGAAACTGCAGCCATCTTGACTATAAGCAAGGTCTGCTCTCTCTTCTATTCAGCCAAAAGTGTGGCTGCCAGAGATTGAGAACCAGCTCTGTTTTAGTGTCTCATGCATACTTATCCTCTAGACACCTTATCTTTCTGCATAGTGTGAGAGACCTACTGCTCCTAGAAACAGTTACCAGTAAGTACATGGTACTCTTCCCCGCTACCTTAATATTCCTTCTCTGAGCTTAGAGACTTATAGGACCCATGCTTATTCTGAATCAATACAGTCTCACACATTGAGAACATTCAGGAGGGGACTGATTCTTTGCAGGCAGAATCAGAGGCAGCTTCAAAGAAGAGGCAGCATTGGAGCTGGGCTGTGTAGAACTTCAGAAGATAAAAGTAGTATAAAGGCATTCTGGACAGTGAAAAGAGCATGAGTAAAGACACAAGGGCATGAAATAATATTCAGGAAAATTGATTTAAGTATGATGTGCATTGGGTGTTGAGGCCAAGAGAGATTAACAAGCAAGCGGTATATGTAGGTTAAGATCAGCTAATGAAGGTCAAATATGAGCAGCACTTTCTATGCAATACAGAGCCATTTGGAGTTTAAATTGGTTTGGGATGGTGTAATTAGAGCTGAATTCTAAATAATTAGGGTCTGAATGGAACAGTGTCATTGAGAAGGGCAAGGAAGGAAGACCGTTTGAGACATTGTAGAGGAAAAAGATGGTCTTAGGTGTATTTTCATAATGTATTTTAGAAATAATTTTTTTAAATGACTGAGGCCCTAACCGGTTTGACTTGGTGGATGGAGCATCGGCCTGCGGACCGAAGGGTCCCAGGTTCGATTCCGGTCAAGGGCATGTACCTTGGTTGCTGGCACATCCCCAGTGGGGGGTGTGCAGGAGGCAGCTGATTGATGTTTCTCTCTCATCGATGCTTCTAACTCTCTATCTCTCCCCTCCTCTCTGTAAAAAATCAATAAAATATATTTATAAAAAAAATGACTGAGGAGTTAAGCCTTTTGGCTAGAGAGGTGGATTGACCAAGATAAGGAAGACTGGAGAGAAAACCTACTTTGGGCATAGAAATGAGAAGAAGCAAAATGCTGGGCTCAATTCATTGATTCATTGAGTCATTTTTTTCTTTCATATGAAGGTATAACATATGTCTAGTTAACTGCATAAAAATGCATTAATCTTAAGTGAATTTTCACATTTACATAAATACATGAAGTCATAACTCAGATCAATATAGAATATTCCCAGCACACCAAAAAGTTTCATCATGCCTGCTTCTAGTCAACAAATAACCCCTTTGGTGTATATTGAATCAGGCTCATTTTATATATTATATATTAAACAAATATTTACTGAGTTCATAGTAGTGCCAGAAAAATATGGGAAATGCACACAGGAAGAATAGACACAGTTGCTTTCTTGGCCCCAAAGTTTGTCTTTTTTCATGGTCTAGTGCAGTGGTTCTGATTTTACTACATGCAAAAGTCACCTGGGACTATTATTTAAAACTAGAGGCCTGATGCATGAAATTCATGCAAGAGTAGGCCTTCCTTTCCCAAGCTGCTTGTACTGGCCTCCCTCTGGCCCTGGCTTCATCCAGAATGATGTCCAGAAAGATGTCCAGTCTAATTAACATATTATCCTTTTATTATTATAGATGTGGATTTGGTAGACCACTCCCCCAAAATCATAATTCAATGCTTTTAGGGTGAAACCCTTCAGTACTCCTTTTAAGTAAACAATCAGATTTACTTTGAAGCAGATGATCTTAGGGTCAGCCTTGAGAAATGCAGGCCTATTAATTGGAACAATACAGCCTTGTAGTCTGTGCTAAAGCATTGGACATAATCCTGTGGGTTTCAGGGAAGCACTGGAGCATTAACAAAGGAATAACAAAGTCATGGTTTATGTATTTGGAGATGACTCTGGTAGCAGAGTAAAGATGGATTGGAGGGTGGATGACTGCTGCCAGAAGGTCAATTGCATGAAGGTTATTGCAATGGTTCTGATGAGGCAAGAAAAAAGTCTTTCTTCTAGAAAGAAGACAGATTAAAAAGGCATTTAAGAGGAACATTTACCGTAAAAGCATATGCGACCAATTAGAGGCATGCGCGCGCGTG
>NW_005367587.1:4046550-4087172 GCF_000412655.1 Myotis brandtii
TAGGAGAGATACAAGATGACTAGTGATCTGTAATAATGTAGATAAAAGGATTCATCCAGATTTAGGAACCATTCTGACCTCATGACTAATTACCCATATTGGAATGCTGAAGAAATAATACAAGTCCATTTGTCCTGACTCACAGAGCAGATTTTCAGTGCCTAGAGCTGACTGGCATTTATCATAATACCTAGGGAAGTGTCAAAACAGGAGACTGTTGAGTGTCCACTTAATGAGGCCTTCTTGGACTCCCAAAGATCTGGTCCTAAAGGCTTTCAGCAATGCAGTTCCAAGAATGCTCTTCCTGCTGGGTAATTGGTATGTTCTCAACTAAGTGGAAACACTTCGAGTTGGGGTCTAGGGGGAAATAAAAACAAAGAAAACCTGGTGTTTGACATCGGGAAGAAAGCCTGGGAGGGGAGTGGAATAAAGATTAATTGCCAAGTATCCTCTCGACTGGTTTTGCCACAAAATCTTTAGTGGTAGCAGCTGAGAAGTGATGCGGATGGGATGTGACAAACAAGCTGTGTCTCAGACCCTGCTGCCCAACCCATCACTTCCTAGGACAACCTTGGAGAGTAAAACCAACCTGTACACAGGAACCCCATGCCTCTTCAACCCCACGTCCCCCTTAGAGGGACTTAGACCCGCGGTTAGGTTATGATACCAAAGGAGAGTTCTATGGCAGCACTACGGTTCATTACAGATTACTAAGAACTTTCTTCAAGCCACACAATTTGAGTCTGACTACAGTCCTGGAAGTAAGAAAGTGAAGATGTTTATCTTCCTTTTGCAGGTGATATTGAAAGAAATATAAACTGGAGACAAAGGGACACAAGGCAGGATTTTTTTTTTTCTCATTAGAGAGAGAGAGGAAGCAGGCTTTTTCCCATTTGGGGGGCTCCTCCCCAAGGAGTCCCCTCTGGGAACACCCCTGTCCAGATGGAGTTTGTATATGCTTCCAATAAACATCTACATCGTTATTAAAGAAATCTGTTAGTCCACGAATTTATTCTTCATCTTTGTCGGACAAGAACCCACGAAAAGAAGTCTGTACCCCGAACACCACGTTTCAATACCACTGGGGCTTAGGAAGATAAAGTACCCTCCCCAACCTCCAAGGTCATGCATACAAATCGTGCTAGAACTGGGACTAAAGCACTGCATATCAAAAGACCTGAGTTACCAGTATTTCTCACAAATGAGCAGTCTCCTGAGGACCAATGTCAACCTGCTAGCCTATGCTGGGTCTACTTTTCCCTTCTCCTGAAATAGCAGCGTTTCTCCACTGAGGATGTGCTTTGCCACAGGGACCCTTGGCGCGGAGCATAGTAGAGTGAGAGCACAGCATAGACAAGGGATGGATACCACAACCCTCTCCCCGCCTTGTGTACACAGAGAGCATGTCTCCCAGACGCCATAAACAGACATGGAAGTTGAATAATGGAAACCTCTTTTTGTGTGTGCCTAATAGTGATGGTAGTGCCTAATAAAACAACAACAGGGGAATCCAGGTAACACACTGTTTATTATTTTTCTTTAGGAGTTCTTCACATCTGATTCCAAACACGCTCTTAGCATTTACATGGAATTAGAAAAAGATGACAATACAGATTCTTGAAAAATGCTTCCTGTGTCAAATATATAGCTGCCATAGCTGTCAGCATTTGGCTTTGCCATCTGTCGTTTGTCATAGAAATCCAAACCTCGCTAAACTGAATTTCATTGAAAATAATTCTAACTATGAAGAATTATTTAATTTAGCAGCAAACTCAGCCTATGGGCCAGGAAAATTCAAAATTAAAAACCTGGAGAATTCGAATTATCATGCCTGCCATCTTGATACTGCTGAATTCCCTTACTGTATGAGTTTGGGCAAACTCCAGAAATGAGCAAATGTTTAAGAAAAAAGAAATCATCACCGAAACCATATGCTGATATTTTAACATCTAACAATTAAACAAACCATTAGGTATCGACGTTCCTGTCATGAACCACACCAGTCATGGCCCTGAACCTGGTGGGAAAGGAGCAGACTCAGAGGATTTGCCTCTTATGACAGGTCAGGCACAGCTGGGGCAGATACAACAGCAGGCCTGGGGGTCATCGTGTCTGGCAAGCAGGACTGAGAAGTGGAAGGGGTGGCAAGGGACTCCAGGGATACCCAAGCAAGCAGACAGTGCTGTTGGAGGGGGTGAAGGGATCCAGTGTAGACACAGATGCATGGATGAACATATCTTACATTAGCCTTCTGGCAGAAAAGTAGAACTTGATCACAGGGAGCCCAGGAAAAGGCCACTTTACCTAACCGGGGCTTTCTCCAGGTGTCTTTCTGGTCTTATCTTTTTGGGGCAATTATAAGCAGTTTTACCTTTTACCATTTCCTTCCTACTCCAGTTATTTGCCTAAAACTTGCAATCAGTTTTCAAGTCAACAGACTACTTGTAGCTTTAAGATAATCACGCCTGGTACAAAGCTTTCTTTTCATAAAGAAATTATGCCTATTTGACTTCCCCTTCTGGGCATGCAACTACCTTTCTGGAAAATGGTGAGTGCAGAGAAAATAGGACTCAGCAGTAGGACTGCCTGGACTGTATTGAGTAGAGACTGACTCACCAGGGAAACAAGAAAGCAAGCTTATGGTCTACAGTTTCCTCTGCAATGCAATGCTGACTGTTGAGTAGAGACTGACTCACCAGGGAAGCAAGAAAGCAAGCTTATTATGGTCTACAGTTTCCTCTGCAATGCAATGCTGACTGTCTAAGAGAACAGGGAAGTCAACAGTGTATCACTGACATGGGTGTGTGTCTCTCTGACCATCCCACCTGAGCATTCATCCAGAGAAAACAACAATGGGTTGCAGCACTAAGGAAGATCTCAAACTTGGATTTAGATAGTTAAAACAAACCTTCCCCTCTCCTCCTTTTACCAATGTCCTGTCCCAAATCCCTTAGGACTATCTTATCCTGGGACCATGTTAAACAGGCACCTGTGTGTCCTTTTATCATCTTGACATTATAATATGGAGAGTGGTTTGGCACCCAAGGCTACTTAGTTTGGTACAGTCCTTTCCTGTTGATAACCCTAATGTAGTTTGTCTTTCTTTCAAGCATTTTTAGTCAGTAAAATGCTCCTGTAATCAAAACTATATTAGAACTAGCCAAATTTTCCACATTCCACTTCACTGATGCCAGCTGGTACTAAACTGTCTGTTTTCCATGGTCTTTGTATTTTGTTTCTGCTTTTTAACAATATGTTTTGTTTGGCTGATATCTTCCTATATCTGAAGTTCTATTAGGAGTATTTTTATATTTTGTTATATTCCCCAACAAACCATACATTATTTTCTGCTATAAAACTAAGGGTATTGAGGCATTACTTAAGAAAACATTTAAGCAGAATTTAATGAGATTGTTAAACCTAGATTCAAGGTGAACACACGCTATAGTTATTCCTGCTAGAACAGAATTATTGTCCAAATTTTTGCATAGTGAACTTTTATAAATTGAAGCTGATCCTTGGTTTCCCTTTAATAACTTTAAACATGCTAGTGGCTGATATTTCCTATATCTGAAGTTCTATTAGGAGTATTTTTATATTTTGTTATATTCCCCCAACAAACCATACATTATTTTCTGCTATAAAACTAAGGGTATTGAGGCATTACTTAAGAAAACATTTAAGCAGAATTTAATGAGATTGTTAAACCTAGATTCAAGGTGAACACACGCTATAGTTATTCCTGCTAGAACAGAATTATTGTCCAAATTTTTGCATAGTGAACTTTTATAAATTGAAGCTGATCCTTGGTTTCCCTTTAATAACTTTAAACATGCTAGGTTGCTATTGCTTTATCTTTGTGGTAAGAAATGCCAATAATCAACTATTAACCCAAGTTAATCCTTTCTTATCCTTTTTCTTCCCAAGTCTAAACACTTAGTCCTATATTTACCTCTGTTTTTGCAAATAAACATTGAGAATCAGTCTCTGAATTCTCCAAACATGCTTCTTCTAATTCAGATCATTCTGAGCCAAAATCAGCCTGGGCCTTAGCAATCAGAACTCTGTTTTCTGTTCAAAATGTTATTTCTTTCCAAATAACCTGTTTCCTGTCTTCCTACCTCCTCGTCATTGTACTCCTTCCCAAAATTCCTCTTCCCATAGCCTCAATCTGAGATGACTTCCTGCCACACACTCTGTGCCCTCCTGTAACTTCTATGCACCCACCCCCGTGCATTCCGCCCCTCACCCCCACCTAATTTTCTCTTCATCTCTTTCCAATGTGGCATTACCCACTCTGTTTGTAACTAGGGCTTTGGCAATTATAGAAGGTATGTTATTAACTCTGCCAGCTGCTTCATCACCTGCACTCACTGCAAGCCAATTTTAAAATCTTTGTTCTTGGATACTCTGCTTATTCTCATTAGAGAGCTTATCATAGGGCTGCAGCAAAACTCTGCTTTGACAATGATCTTTCCTCCTTACTTCCATAATATGAAGTAGGGAGCAAATTGTGTTTAAGACACCAGACCTCATATCATTAATTTTTCATAGTATTTTAATCTGTGGCATTCACTTAATAATACTGAGCCCTTCCTTCTGGACCTCACTAAATATATGTATGAAATTGGGTGAGAGCTCTGGACATTAAAGAAGGTGTGAAGGCACACAATACCTGTTGTTTTTAAAAAGGAAATCAGAGAAACACATTTTGCTAGCTACTTTTTATCCTCCCTTTCTCTGTGCTATTTAAGAGACCTCTTTTACTGTCATTTTTTCAACTCTCACAAAATAGGACAGGAAACTGAAGGTGATGACAAGCAGTTGCTGTTGAGGAAGAGTAAATTTACAGTGCATTGCAGGGAGCAGCCAGGGAAGGGTTACTGAGCAACAGAGATAGTGTCTTCCAAGCATTACTGAATCCAGGAGTTTGTTTGTTCACTGGTTTCTTTCCAAAACCAAAAAGATTTCTAGTCTCCTTTCACACTAAGCCTACCTATTAGTATACAACTGTACTTAACATACTAATTATTTCATTTATTCATTGCTTCATGCATATATTGAATCATTTATTCACTCACTCATCCACTCACTCAACAAATATTTATTGGAACAACATGCAAAGAGTTGAGAAAGGCCAGGTTTCTGCTGGCAAGTCGCCTCAAGCTAATAGGGGAACCAAATAAGTAAAGAGACAATAAAATATGTAATGAGCACTCTGAGCACTATCCGTGGAGCTGAGAGTAGCAGCCTTTTCCAAAATCTTAAAGGATGCATAATTGTGAAATACATGAGAAGGCTTTCAACTGTGTACATTTTCACTGTGCAGACTGCTCTAAAAGTAGTTTAGCATTGCACATATCTGTATAGTATCTTTTTTAAAAAATGTACAAGTATTCCTCGGGAGTATCATCAGAGTGAATTGTTGCATGACATCCCATGCCAGGAATACAGGTCAGGCATGGCTACTAAAATAGCCATTGTGAGGCAATCACTGTCATTATCTTTCTATGGCCAGACACATTCAAAGGAAAATCAAGTTGGTCTAAGCAGGTTGCAAAACTGGAAGAAATAGGGGGAAATAGTCTCTCTTAATTGATGAAAGAGACACAAGATCACCTTTTTTTCATCTGAAAAAAGAAAAGAACAAATTTGGAGACAATGTTATTTCAGGCTTTCTCTGAGACTAACAAGAACTTTCTTTTTTAAGAGAGATATTGCCTATCTAATGAAGCTAAACGAAGACTTGAAGAAGCCATGCCATCAATAATTCCTAATTAATTTTAACAACAAGAAAAAGTGCAGTGAGGGCTTGAAAGGAAGCTTTCCAGTGCCTGAAAATACCATGTAAATACAGAAACTATCATGAGAAGAAACGAAAAGATAAGCTTCACTTAAGAAATATGTGACAATTCTAGAAATTATTAGCAGATGTTTTTATTTATATCATTATTTGTATTTTGGTCAATCTTGCTTAATATTGAATCTAGCCTTAAACATATTTACAATGCAATCACAATGTAATTCACTAAATGGAGTCCATCAGCTTTTGCTCCAGGTAAGCAAACTCAGGTCTGCATTTCTCTGGATGTGCCTATCTCTTCTGATATCAGGATGGCAATTTGCCTTGTGACCTCAGTTCTCTGAAGGAGCTAGGAAAATTCATTAATTTTCAGATTTTCAGTTTTTCCAGGTTTTTTTTGGACAAGAATGATATCTTTCTTTATACGTCATACCTAAAACCCAACATCTTTCAAAGGGCTTAAACAAGAATGATGGTGTGATTCTATTTTCCTTTTGTAAAAGATTACTCTAGTTTGCAGAGTACATTGGAGGAGAGCCATCATGGAAGCAAGGAGATGGGGCAGAAGGTCATTATTTTCAATGACTTAAGAAATGCTGATGGTTTCTAATGACAACATAATCTAATGTAGTTGAAAAGATGTAAGGAACAAGGCTAGAAGATATCACGACATCAAAGAACTAAGATGTCTTGGATGGATGGTCTTCTACTATGACCTTGAAGTTATTCAGGATAAGAGTAGGACTTGGTTCAAAGAAAAAGACTCTCGGAACCGGAAAGAAATGCTTCAGTAAGTAAAGTGGTGAAATGAGGAAATACTGAATGACAGAATGAAGAAAGCAAGAACATAGCATATTTAAAAGGCATGAGACTATAACATAATTGCATTTCCATGCTTATTTTTAACATGAAGCTGAATGTATAATTGTCTTACAGTAAATTGGAGAGAGAACACAACACCTATTCCACATCCTTACCTTTAAGTGCATGGGATAAGGGAAAATGAGCAGCCTATACCTGACATAAATGAAGAAAATGTGGCATCCTCAGAACCCCAGAATTCAGTTAAGGCCTTTAAGTGGACGGAAAGGATGCAAAGATTAAGACTTAATGGAGTTTATTAATCCTGAAATACATTCTAAAATGCAAAAGAGCTTTGAGAAAAGTGAGGAGTGAAAGATTTGGGGTGATACTGAAAACAGAATATTGATGGATAAGTGCAAAAGAGACTCAAATCTTTCATCTTATGTGAGAAGCAAGGAAATAGGGGCATGGGCAAGGTGACTGTAGCCAAACAACTCTTAAGGTTTGTGGACCCTCTGACCTCACCAAATTCCACTGAGCTTTAGCAGAACCTGGGTGACTCTGGGAACTACAAGGCAGGTAGGCAGCAGCCGTGCTGGGCAACAGTAATTGGCATGCATGTTGCAATTTGAAGGCAAGAGAAACAGCTACAAGGGGCAGAGGCAAGAGGCTAGACAAACACAAAAGGTGTGGACAGTAGGAGCATGTGGAGTTGATAGAGAACATTGGTCATTGGACAGAAATAATTGACATGGAAACAGACCATTCATTCATCTTGAGGCAGCCACCGAAACTGAGAGGATATAATCATTTGCTCTCCTTTTCTTGTTTTTGAGGCTTGCCTTATCCTGCTGCCAATCCTAAGGTACTATGGTCCCTTTCCAGACTTCTCTCCTTTAAGTTGGTCTCCCTAGTGTCCAACTTCTCAACAGGAGCATCACTCTTTGGGCATCTCCTTTTGTTCATTATTTCTCCAGCCCTTGAAAACTCTCCCTCTTGTGTATAACCAATGCAGAGTTCTCAATGACAAAATTATGTCTTGTTAGAAAGATTTTGCCTTATTTTAACTTTGTCTAAAAAGAATAAAGAATTGTCTGGAGAGAGAAGTGTCTGATAGTTGCAGAGCACTAATTACAATTTAATACATTTATTAGAACAGAAGTCTTTCTCAGAAAAAAAATAAATTCTTATTATTTTTAATTTATTTTTTGTAACTTTTCTAGGGGCATCAGGGTTGCTATTTAAGAGTGGGATCATGAGCTCTAGCCGGCGTGTCTCAGTGGATAGAGCGTCGGCCTTTGGACTGAAGGGTTGCAGGTTCAATTCCAGTCAAGGGTGTATGCCTGGGTTGTGGACACGGTTCCCAGTTGGGGGGGGGGGGGGGCAGGGGGCAGCCAATCAATGATTCTCTCTCATCATTGATGTTTCTGTCTCTCTCTCCTTCTCCCTTCCTCTCTGAAATCAATAAAAATATATATTTTTTTTAAAAAAAATATATATTTTTTTAAAAAAAGAGTGGGATCATGAGCCCTGGCCTGTTTGCTCAGTGAATAGAGCACTGGCTTGCGGACAGAAAGGTCCCAGGTTCGATTATGATCAAGGGCACGTACCTCGGTTGCAGGATCCTCCCCAGCCCGGGGCCCTGGTCAGGGTGAGTGCAGGAAGCAACCAATAGATTTTTCTCTCACATCAATGTTTCTCTCTGTCTTTCCCTCTCTCTTCCACTCTCTCTAAGAAATCAATGGGAAAATATCCTTGGGTGAGGATTAAAAAAAAAAAAAAAGAGTGGGATCATGAGTGAATTACACCTAAACTAAGATTTCTGAGAGGGCCCATAAGAGTAAGTTATTTCTTGACAAGATCTATAAATTCTGATTATATTAATATAATGTTGCAAAGGTAAATTTTCTTTTTTATGGGGTGCTTTGATTAGTTAACCAATATATAAATGAGTAATTCATATATTTTTTTCAATCATCCCACAGGAAAATTTACATAGTTTCCAGAAAAGGAAGATGCAAGAAGACTATTTTCTTTATAACAATTTATTCTGATGGAACCTTTCTAAGTGCCAGTGAAATAGGAATGTGAATAGAAAAAAAGAAGTAATTATTAACTAGACTTCCTGTTAACATATAATTTAGAAGTAAACTGATTAATTGGTTTCATGTTATATTTATTTTTAAGCACAACAATGTCACCACTACAGGATTATACATCAAAAGGTCAATTACAAACAACTTTGCTCAGCTTAGGGTGACACTGTAAACCTCTTTGTCAGTAACCTCTATGAACACTGTGGTGGAATTTAATGTGTATAACTCTGGCTGAAATACAGTACAGTATTTATTTGTTTGTTTTTTTATCCCACTCATTGTGTATATCAAATTTAGGTTCATACATGAAAACTTCAAATAATTAGTTTCTGAAGATAATAATGACCCAATCTAAAAAGCTCAAAAAATAAAAATAAAAATAATTTATTATTAATGAAAGATAATATATTATAGGCCACTCTATTGGTTTTCTATTACTGCTGTAATAAATTACCACAAACCTACCAGCTTAAAATGATACAAATTTATTATCTCAGTTCCATAGGTCAGAAGTCTGAGTTGGCTCAGCTAATTTCTCAGCTCTGGGTTTCACCAGTCCCTAATTAAGTTGTGACCTAGCTGGTTTCTCATGAGGAGGCTCTGGAAAGAATATCCTAGCAGGGTTATTCAGGCTGTGGGTGGAATTCATGTCCTTATAGCTAAAAGACTGATGTCCCTCTTTCCTTGCTGGACGTCAGCTGGGGGTTGCCCTTAGCTCCTCAAAGCTTTTTAGAGTCCTTGTGTTACGTAGATAATCAGTTGGAGTGTGGGCAACTGGTGGCAGGGTGAGCATGGGCCAGGCTGGCCACTTTGGAGGGGTGGGCTATGTCTAGGTCGGCTCAGAAGATGTGGACATGCAGGGATCCAGGGGTGCCCCAGGGACACCAACCAGCTCCCCTAGATGTTCCCATGCAGTGTCCAGTGTTGGGAGGTAGGCTGAGGGTTGAGACATCTACAGGCTTTCTAATGGTTGGTCTGCAGAGCCCTCCTCCCCACTGATCCTGATATCATAGATCGCCAGGGAGAGCCGGGAAGTCTCCTCCATTGGCCAAGATGTCACAGGGGGAGATTCTTACACCCAGTGTGCCACAGACTAGAAAAATGAAAGGATAGGGCCCGAGCTTGCAAAAAACTAGCAAGATAACTAGATAGAACCCCCCCCCCCGCCTTCCCTATTCCTATAAGAACCATGGGCTTGAGCAGGAAAAGGAAAGGTCTTAGAGATAGGAGTCCACTGTTCTCCCAGGTCAGGACACCTGAATAAACTTCTTTCCTTTTGCACCAGGGTCTGTCTCATGAGTTTGGCTTTCATTGCAGCAGGCAGCCAAACCAGCATTTCAGTTATGCTTGTACATGGGTCCCTACATTTCAGAGAGTGCATGTTAAATCCTTCTCATGATTGGAATATTTCAACTTCTTCTGCCAAATCTCTCTTTTGCTGGCAGCCAAAGAAAGTTCTTGGCTGTTAAGGGCTCACGTGATCACATTAGCCCACCTGAATAATCCAGGATAATCTCTTTATTTAAAGTTCTTAACATTAATTACATTCGCAAATTCCTTTTTACAAGGTAGTATAAGATATTCACAGATTCCAGGGATTTGGGGCATGGATATCTTTAGGGGGAGTCTTATTCTACTTACCGAATCCTCTAAAAATAAAAAGAATTATAAAATCACAAAACAAATCTATGAAAAGGGAGCAATACATAGCACTTGATTTAAAAAATATTCTGAGAGAACAGCAAAATAAATCATGGCATGTCTAAACTGTAGAACATCATGTGGTTTTAAAAAATCCTGCTTTAAAGTGTATCTAATGATAGCAGAGATTTATACACTTAACTTAAAAACAAACTATTATGTATACTGTAAAATGATCTATATTTTACATATGTGAGTATATACACATATATGCAAACATATTTATGTCTTTTTATGTATACACATGTTTGTATATGTATATGGATAAATACATATACCCATATGTGCATAATTTATGTGGTACATATGATATCTTTATATAGAAAGTATACAGAAATATTATCATGGCAATCTCTGGGTAATAATATATTTTCTTCATATGTTCTGTGAAATCATATTTTACAAAACACTGTTGCAAAAAAATAAAATGTCATGTTTAAAAAATACATTATGTGTGGTTTCTCATATGGGATGAAATTTTCTAGCAAGAGAATCCAATGGGTTTCATACTATAGATAGATCTCAGTTTATTTTGAATTAACCAAAAAAGGAGATCTGGTACTCTGAGATGAGTGGAGATGGGGGAGGATGATTCATACCTTATTGACAGATCAATCAGAGAAAATAATTGAAGGTTCACAGAAACATCTCTGCTAGATAAAACCTTTTCTGTGTTCTTTTCTCTCTAACCTGCAGCATAAAAAGATAGTTCTCTGCCCCCACTCCCCAGGGGTATCTTGATTTTTCATGTCTGTATTTTTAATAATTCTGAAATAGGTTTCATTGCAGGGTCACTACCTCTGTTTCAAGAACCAATGCAGAATTCTGAGGCTCCTGAAGCAACATCATTCTCTTTCTCCCTTGATGAGGGACAAATGAAACAAAGAAAGCAATGATCCTTTTCTCACCTTAGATGTCAAGTAACCCCATACTATGAGCTGGGGGAATGAGCTACAGCCCTTTGACAATAAAGAACATTTACCTGTGCTCTTCAAGCATTCCCAATGTCAAAAACATTTCAAATGGATTTCTACTATCATCTTTTTCTTAGAACAGTAAATCACTGCCAAGACAGTTGCTTCCGAACCCTGATCCATGCCTTTCTATTTAGTTAATATCAATGAAGCTGCTTTAAATGGGAAACACTGACACACGTCATTGCAAGGGTTATTACTGTCATTGCTCTAATTTTGTGAATTTCACCAAGAAAGCAGTCACTCCCCTTTGGTCTGAAGGGTGTTCTTCTTCACAGAGGAGAAAAGTTAGCATTCCTGCAAGCCTATAATTGGAGAAAAGGTTTTTCAGAGGTTGAGTACTCTTAGATATGATAGACAAGCCACATGCCATCAAGACTCAAAAATAGCAGGATAAAGGAACAGAGGATTTGATTGTTCATCTTCTTTCCCTTAGAAAATCTGACCTAAAAGGATTGTGGTGATATATCTGTCACTTTATGTGTTTGCTTTTCCTAATTCAATGTTTGAGAGAGGCAAGCACTGCATAGAAATTACTCTCTCATTAAAATGTATTGTGATAAATTGGAGATGGTGTCTTGGTCACATGCCACAAATTGGAGACTTGAATCTCAGCTGCCTGTGCGTTGGTGGAGTGGAAGTCTATGGCAACATTCCATCTGGGATATAAAATATGAAACCATAATCTCACTCATCAGAGTGTGGATAGTCTCAGTCCTCCAACAGTCTCTTGCCTGTTCTTCAGTATTCCACATGTCTTTCCTTCCAGGAGAGAATATTTTATTTAGAGAGCAGGACTGTTTCCCTAAGAGTTGTATTTCTTATTGGATTTCTTGTTTATAGTCTATACTAGAGGTCCGGTGCAAGAAAATTCATGCACTGGAGTGGGGGTCCCTCAGCCTGGCCTGCCTCCTCTCACAGTCCAGGAGCCCTCAGGGGCGGAAGGCGACCCGGTGATCAGGGAAAGGCGACGTCCAAGGCTTACCTGTGCCTTGGGCCGGCCCTGGGGGGCTGAAGGGACTGGGGGACTCCGGAGGCAGGTGTGTGGAGCGGCCTGGCCTTGTTGCGCACCTGCCACCCCGGCAGGACTGAGGGGACTGGGCGGCACCATCTTGTGACTGTGGGCACTGCCATCTTTGAGGTTGTGGTAGTCAATTAGCATATTCCCTCATTGGCTGTGGGCACCACCATCTTTGTGACAGTGTGAGGGTCAATTAGCATATTCCCCCTTTATTAGATAGGATGTGAGAGGCCAAGCTGTGGGAACCTGCTCTTTAGAGATAGACCTATTTGCTATGGGCTGACCAGTTGATACCAACCCTTGAGGCTGCAGAGAACAGAGCCTAGATCACAATGAGTAGGTCAAGGTGATGATTGTCACCCTTTGGGGATCTAGGTAAGGCAACAGGCCTTCCTCATGGAGTACCCACTGCATTGCTATACCAGGGTCATTTTTCTTCATATTACACAGTGACCTATTTCTTTAAAAAATAAAATTAATTGAATTAGTGCTTATTTTGTCATCCGTGAGCCTTTGAGAGTAGAGATCATGTCTCATCCATTTTTCTGTCCTCAAAACCTAGCATGGTATTTAATAAATAAGTGTGAAATAAATGATTGAAAGGAGAAGTTAAAAGAGAGAGAGAGAAAGAGAGAGAGAGAGAGAGAAGATGCTAGTTATTTAGGAAGAAATGACCTCATTTTCTATTCTACTCCACCCTGACTTACCCCAGGTCAAATGCTGCATTTTATTACTCTTCTTTTGTTTTTAGTCACATAAATACTCCCCCAAAAGAGTTTGCAAAAATAGGACATTTGGTTTATACCACAAAGAATCCCTTCTACATATTTATATTACTTATTTCCTAAATCTCTTTTATTTCTTCCTTAGAAACCCACTGGTGAGTTAGTGTTAAAGAGCTAGGAGCAGAAATGCTTTTTGAAGTCTAATATATGTTCTGTTTGAAAGAACTGCTTCTGGTGTCTAAGAATAATTACCAACACACTTTAATTTATGAATGCCTGTGCTTAAAGGTCTTTCGTCGGTGGGAGGGGTACAGAGAGAAAGACTGAGAGGCGAATGGAAAACTTTCATGTCCTTGTGCTTTGCTCTGGTGTAACATCCAGGAGTGGTATTGGAGAGGCCAGTGGAATCACTGCTGAGCTCTGCTGTACATGTGTGCATTATAAATTGGTAACCTCCATATTTTGGATCTTAGACAACCCTCTCTTCTCTCCCCTGGCTATGATTTAAGAATAACAATGTGACATGAACACTAAGATGAGAGCATAAGTGAATAATAAAAAAGGATGGAAGTGAATAATTAAAAGGAGTGGGGAGAGAAGGAGGAGGAAAAATTGACTCACAGGGGAACAAAATGTATTCATTCTTTTTGTCTGTTCCATGTACCTCTCCAGGAAAGCAGATGTCTTGACTCTCAAAGGAAATAAAAGTGGCAATTAATACAAGAATAATAATAAAAATAAAAAGGAAGAAAAAGAACTGAGAGGAAAGACTGCCTCCTCCCTTAGCTGTATACAGTGATCCTGACAATCTTCTCCCATTTATCAAGATGTAAAACCTTAGAGGATCTGATCTTAAGGGCCTGGGCAGTGGATTTTTGAATGATCCAACCTCTTCACCTGTCCTATTTTCCACTCCCCACCCATCCCTATGAGTTGGCTGCTTGTCTTCAGTGAACTCACATGCCCACTCAGGAGTTCCATTAGGCCGGACCAGCTAACCAGGTTGGCCCCACCTCATGAGCACAGCCTCCTCTCCATTGACAACTGCTTCAGCCAAGGCTCCCCTGGTCTCTGACTGTCTTTGTTACTGCCTCACCCTAAACCTCCATTAACCCCCACTACCTACTGTCTCTACTCCTCCCTACGTTCTGACTGCTACTAGGGGGAAGTGCCAATCCTAAAAGACGTGGTCTTGAAGAACATTTTCTTTACTTATTTTAACTGCTACTTTCCAGTAAAACTTTTATGCTAAGCTACCTTCAATAATGCTTCAGGCAATTCTTCTCAGTCCCTCCGAGAATAACAAAAGATGACCTGGCCTTCTTCATTCCCTAGGCCTCAAAAGATGACAATCTTTCCTCCTGCTTATCTGGGAAACTCAAGACCATGCGATTGGTGTTCTGAAAGCTACCCTAATTTCCCCTCTGCCAATTTCATATCCTTTGTTCCCAAAAACAAAGGATGGCGTGCCCCTTCCTCCTCCCTAAACCCACCCAGCTCATCCATCACACCACATTCCTGCCTAAACCCACCTCTCTCTCTAGTTGGCCAGCTCTACCCTTCATTCAGTTACTCCCTCCCTCAAATACTTGACCTTAAGCCTCCGTTTAACACTAATTTCATGACCAGGCCTCTGATTGGCCAGATGGACTCTTCTCTAGCATCATTGTTCACTTGGAGCAGTCGGCCTCTTGTCCTCACTAGGTTATTACAAGTTCACAAGCAAACTCGCACCCTCCAACCCTTACCACTTTTTGCCAGAAGTAATATTAATCATTTTCTGTCTCACATTTGACACTGTTAAAATCTTAACTATCTTTGAAGGCCTGGTAGAATTTTTCCTACCCAATTCTTGCCAACTTTCTTTCATTTAGTTGCTTATATTACCACCATTCTATGTTCCTCAGCACCCTGTTTGTACCTCAGTGTTTGCCTCCTTTTCTCTTACTGGATTATAACCATCAGAAATTAAAGTGTACTGCTTTGTATAGAATAGAATTTCTATATGTAAGAGCAAATTGTGTTCAACATTTCTTTCTTGAACTTTCCTCCTTGGCTATTCTGGTTTCTTTCTCCCTGTAATAGGCCCTTCATTGTCTCCTTTAGGAGCTCCTTCTCTCCCCTTTCTCAATGTGCATGTCCAAATGCTCAATACTAATCTCCTTGTTGTCCCTTTTAATATTCCATTTCTCTCAGCGATCAGAGCCTTTCTCATTATAGCACTTGATATTTCTTCTAGGATGTGTCATTATCACACCAGTAGGTCTATAACTAAAGTCAACTTCCCTTCTTCCTAGGCAAAGACCTGTCAGGAGATCTCTTTTCAGTTTCCCTGTATATCATCGTCTACATTATGCTTCTGTTACTCAAGTTCAAACCTAGCAATTATCTTTGACTAAGTCCCTTCTTTTACCACACCACTCCCCCACTAATCAGTTATAAATTATGAAATGTTTTTACTTTCTCTCAAATGCCATGAATTCATGAGTTTCCCTTTTCACATCCAATATCTGCTCCAGGCCCTCCCCTTTCTGTGGCTAGGTTATACAACCATGTGCCCCATGTTAACCTTGTCCTTTCCCTTCCAATTTCTCATCACAATAATCTTTAATTATCTTTTATACACTCTGCCCCAGATCTAAAGCATCCAGGGGTTCTCTGTTTCCTCCTCTGTCAGGTTTAAAATCTTCTGCCAGATTAGGTGCAGACTCAAAAATAAGCAAAATATTTCATTGCTGCTTCAGTTTCTGACTACAACACCCTATCTTGTTATGGTCAACCTGGTTCCCTCCTGAGTCATGTACATTCAAAGCATATCCTTATCTCAGGGCTTTTGGTTTCACAAAACTTTAGATTGAAATCCTGGCTTTTCCTTTTACTAGCTATTACCTTGACAAGTTATTTATTTCTTTAAATCTAAGATTGCTCATTTATAAAATAAAGACAAAAGTACTTGCCTCACAATCATATCACAAGAAAATGGGGAGTTCCTTATATTCTTTCTCTAACATTACAGCACCTAGTCCAAAACTGAGCACAGCATAGGTGCTCAATAAACTCAGACAGTGGTTAACAGTGCTTAGCTCACCAATGAGAAATGACCTCAATAATACATAGAAATAGGATCAAGTATAGGAATAAGGAAAACATAGTTAGAAGGTTGAAGCAGCTCTTTACAGAGATTTCAAAAAAAAAAATAAGGTGCTCTGTTAGCACAGTAGGTAGCACCTCAGTCTCATAAAATTAAATAAAATATCATAAAATAAAATAAAATAAGAAAAGACTTGAAAAGTAAAGGCTCTCTAATAATCCTGGGTGAAGGCCCCAAGTAACAAAGGTTTACATTAAAGTAGCATAAGATGAGTCAAAAGAAAGTTTCCAATGTTTTGTGAGAAATTCAGGGAGAAGTTAGGGAGATCCTGCTGCCTTCTATTATTTGCCTTTCAATTTTATTCTTCTTTCCCCTTCACAGGGAGTAGGACCATTTTCTGCATTTGTCCCTTTAGTTTCAAATGAAGCGAAGACAACACTATGACAAAGGAGAGTGCTACCAGTCTGCTTTCTGTTTCCCACAGCTTTTAAGCCTATAATTCTGTTCTTGATCACTGCATAATTATCTTCATTATATTAAATCATCATATTATCCTCCCTTCATAAAGGAGGAAACTGAGGTTCAGGAAGATTAAGTGACTCACCTCCTTAAGCAGTCTTCTTAAGATATTAATGTGATTAAATCCCTGTTCCTACAATAGGCCAATTGTAAAGAGCTGTTGCATCAGGCTGCTCTGTCAGATCTGTATAATACAAAACCACCATAAGAGCATCCAGATCTGACAGTCCTACGTGTTACCTATTTGTCCCCCAGAAACATAAAAGTTCTTTCTGTTGGTGTGGCTGAAATGGATGAAGTCAGGATCTTTCTTTGAGGTGATAGCTTCCATACCATCTTACATGGGGGGAGGGGGACATCTAAAATAATTAGCTGCTGCTTCAACTGTGATGAAGTGAGAACTCTTTAATGTCAGCTCGGGGGAAAAGAGCTGACAAGAAACTAGAAAGACTAGGACCAGGGAACTTAACTTTTCAGGTTTGATCTTAAAGGGATTAACCAGCACTGAATAAATGCTAACTCGTACTTGCTAAAAATAAGTAAAGATAAAATGCTTAAGTATCTTTCTCAAGGTTATATAACTGTTTACTGGTTTGATCCACGCAATGAACCCATCTTTATCTGGTTCCAAATGCTGAGCTCATAAACACTGTCCATTCACACCCATGAGTATACATATTGCCTGGATGGGTTGAGGGCATGGTAGTAGTAGTTGTAGCTCAGTGGACCTGGAGCCTAGAAGATCATCCAGACACACAGTAAATAGGATTTTGAGCATCAAGACATCTGGGCTCTACTCCATTTAAAGATGATGCTCCTAACACATGGGCTAAGGTGGGGTAAGGCTAGGCTCTACACCTGGGTATGGCTGACCTGCTGTGTGAAGTTTGATGGCATTTGTAGCTAAAGGGACATGAACGATTAAAAACTGTTTGAAGGATATATGAGGAAAAGCAAGGTAATGGTTCCAGACTTCTTACAGATAGTAGTGCGTGTAGTGGGTGGAGGGTTTGGAAAAGATTTTGAAATAATTTTATGCACCCAGAAGCAAATTCTTTAAACCAAACTTTATAATCTCCAGGTATAAATGTTGACACACTCTTGGTCAATTGTCCAATCTTCAGCCTTACATTAACTACTAGGCACAAAAATGGCCACTATTAGGGCTGCCCACTAACCCCTACTGAGTTAATAGTTTGTGACTTTATATGAGCTAATTGTCTGTAAAATATTGCCTTCAACTTTGCAAATGCTTAGCTTGACCTGCGTCTATGGATGTGCTTAATACAGCATTGTGCCTGATCGGCCAAAGATTTAATTATGAAAGTTAGGTGTTGTACAGAAGGAGGTAGCTCTGCCACTTTGTCTTAAGAAAGACCAGAGATATAAGTGGGTCTTAAATCAGACATTTAAATAACTCAAACAAATATGTAAAATACCCCCAAATCTAAAAGTATTGTTCTTCATGTTTGACCTGCCCATTCTATGTGGCAGTACACATACATAATAAGCAATGCAACAGAAAAAGAGTATAGGTTCAATCAATACCATGATTGTTCAGATATTCTTTTTTTTTCTTCTCTGCAAGGGATGCTAGCTCAAATTCTTTTGAGATGGAAGTTTAAAAAGTGACAATTGAATTTAAAATAAAACAACACCTTCCATGGAACTTAAGAGACTATGAATAATTTAAATAAATATAAAAACTTAAAAAACTGTATTTTTATGTAAAATTAGATAAAAGTTTAATTGTTTCAGACAAAAAGGTGTGTGTGTGTGTGTGTGTGTGTGTGTGTGTGTGTGTGTGTGTGTGTGTGTGTGTGTGTGTGTGTGTGTGTGTGTGTGTGTTTAATTATTGACAGACCACTATTATGTTAGGTGAGCATTGCAGCAAATAATGATACTTCAAATTAAGGAAATTTTTCCATTTCATTGACACCAATTTTAACATTTCACAATAGGTCTTTTTGGCATTCTAATTATTGTTCTAATTCTATTAATGCTTTCATATAGGATTATATTGGCTCCTCTTTTAATGATCACTAAAACTTCATTTGGAGTTGTATCACTTCATTAATCTTGATTACTTATAATTAATCAAAAATGTCTTTTCTTCACATTTTGATCTCAGAAATGTTGATCTATATGTATTTTATGAGTACTTTGACTAAATCTATGTTGTTATTAATTTTTAATCTGAGAACTGGATAGGCTTCATCATCTGAGAGATAACATAGCTTAGCAGTTACAATTTGGGATGCTGAAGTCATACTATTTGGATCAAAGCCAGTTCTTCCTCATTCTAGCTGAATGTGATGGGGCCAGTTATTATTTAATGTCTTTGTTCCTTTTTATTTTAATCTATAAAACTAGAGTCATGGTGATAATATCTAACTCTTAGAGTAATTATAAGTATTTAATACAATAATATGTGAAAAACAGTTATAACAGGGCCTGGCACATAATATTCACAAGGTTAAATTTTCTTATTATTTGTATAATAGAAATAATTAGTAAACTATGGTGGGTATTGGCCTTTGGAATCAGACAAGCCAGTCTTTTAAGTCTTGTTTTTCTGACTGCATGATATTGTGCAATTTCTAAATTTGCTTCACTTTTCTTATACATAGATAGATATAGATATAAACACCATCTCTCAAGTTTCTTGGGAGGATTAAACAAAAAATGTGATTAACATAGTTAGGACTTGTATATTTGTTGTTTTTTATATAAATGGAAACATCTTTTCTTCCCTCTACATAAAGCAAAAATTTATATGAAGTACTGTCTGCAAACAATTTATAACATTTGACTTAAAATTTTAATATAGATTAAAAATGCCAATAATATGTATATAGTATCCATTCATTCATCTACTGATTCATTCAAAAATACTAGAATAGCTAATATATGCCAGGCATTATACTAACAACTGGAGATAAAGTATTAAAAAACAAAGAACCCCACCTTCTAGGGAACTTTATGACTAATAGCTGAGGCAAATAAATAACAGGCAATAACCAAACCTTCTACATAATGTGATGAAGACATTTGTGGAGAGTTGGAAGAGGAGTATTAAGAAAAGCTTGCCATACATGTGAAATTTAACCTGATTCTTGAAAGCATAGGTGTTCGCTACACAACAAACAGAGGAAGAGCATTCTGGTGGGAAAGAACAACCTATGAAAAAGAATTTAAGAATAATATTGCCAAGCCTGCAGGTGTGGTGCAAGGATTAACTTGAAGAGTCAGCAACAGGTCATTAGGAAGCACTCAAAAAATAGGGATCGTGCAAAAAAGTTCATCCAGGGGACTTAGATGAGCTTATTTGAGTTTATGAAAGATCACTCAGGTAGAAGTGAAAAGTGGCCAGAGGGGAACAAAAACTAGAGATGAAAAGTCTGGTGAGGAGGTTGTTGAATTTTAGGGAATTGCAGTCCATTGATTTTCTGCATTTTGGAATTTTTGAGTATTTACTGTGTCCTAATGCTGAGATTATTTTAATACTAGATTGGAAGCTATACTGCCATATTTTCTGTCTAGAGATGATCAAATTAGTTATCTATACATCTATGTTTTATCTATCAAATTACCCTCATTAATTATATTATTGATATCATCATTCCATATTTTTCTTTTTTTTTTAAATCTTCACCTGAGGATGTTTGTTGATTTGAAAGAGACAGAGAGAGAAGAGAAAGAGAGAGAGAGAGAGAGAGAGAGAGAGTGAGAGAGAGAGAGAGAGAAAGAAGGAAAGAAAGAAAGAAAGAAAGAAAGAAAGAAAGAAAGAAAGAGAGAAAGAAAGAAAGATAGATGTGAGAAACATCAAGAGGCTGCCTCCTGTACACCCCCACACTGGGGATTGAACCCACAACCAGGCATGTACCCTGATGGGGAATCAAACTTGCAATCTTCCTGTGTGAGGGATGACTCTCCCACTAACTAAGCCACACCAGCCAGGGTGATCATCCTTTATTTTTATTTTTTGGTCTATAAAGCATTTACAGAGATATGCTATTGCCAACTTCTTTTTGTTTACCCAGTAGCTTTGATTTATACATTTTGATATAATAGTATTTAAGACATGAATCTTGATAATTCACATCTTTATTGAGGATTGTGTCATTTATCAGAATACAATGATATTCTATGCACTTTACTGTCTTTTGTTTTGGGTTTGATATCCACTGAGAACTCCTTGATAAAGTTTTTGCTACTGAAGTATATACAGTGTTGTTAGTGAAGAAATAAACAATTCTCCTTTTTCTTTGTTTAAATTTTAATATTTCTTTGTTTTCTGAGTTTGTCTGATATCAATTTATACTTTTATTCTTCAGTATCATTATGCATCTCTTTTAAGCATAGGACAGTGATCTGAGCCAAGATAAGCAAATATGTTTTTTATAATCGCCACCATGAAATAGTCCTTTTTTATTCTTTACCCTTCATGATCTTCTTGTTACCTCTGTCTGCTCCAGTAATAACCTAACCTTGGCAGCATCCCTTATGTCCAATGTGTGCTAAATACAGGAAAGTATTCTAGCTTGGTCTAATAGATACCATCATAATGACCATTTCTCTATATAACACATTTATTTCCATATTCCAAGTGCCTGCTAATACCAGAAATTTGCTTATCTGGTTAAAATGATGCAGACATCCAAAAACAGTGATTATTAGGCCATACACATATAACAAATGTATTATTTACTGCATAAGAATATGAGCACATAATGAAACTAATAAGATTTTGTAGCAGCCCCGTTAAAACTCCCCTTAGCATGATACATCTTCCAGCATCTGGAAGTGCTGATGGTGGACTCAGCTCAAAATCTACTCAAAAAGCTAAATCTTATTGAAAATAATGTTAATAGAATACAGCATCCTTATAGCGCCTCTCCCCAATAATTAATTTTATGCCCCATTATCTGTAATCCAACTTAGAAATTCCTACCTGATATAACTAACAGGAAATTGCTTAAATGCTGTTTGTACACATGACACATATCAACATTTTCATCCTTTTTTAAAATCAATATTTGGGTATCTCCTAGTTAAATTTCAGGTAAACACAATCTAAATCCACGTCAGTAAGAATAATGTTGACAAAGACAAACATAGGACAGTGATTTGAGCCAAGAAATCCACCTCCAGGTTGACAATAATCCATTAATCAACATGCCTTCGGTAATACAGTTGCTTACTACACTTTTGAATTTACCTCACTGTGGTCAGGGGTGGCTGGGAGTCAGTAAGAGCTAAAAGTCTACTTACTTTATGATTTTATCCTACATGTTTTATCCAACTTTTTATCTGGATAGCAAATTTTGTCATATTTAGTATGGTGGTCAAAAATAATACTTTCCGCCCTAGCTGGTTTGGCTCAGGGGATAGAGCATTGGCCTACAGACTTGGGGGTCCCAGGTTCGATTCCCGCCAAGGGCACATGCTTGGGGTGCGGGCTCAATCCCCAGTGGGGGGCGGGGGGGTGCAGGAGGCAACCAATCAATGATTATCTCTCATCATTGATGTTTCTATCTCTCTCTCCCTCTTCCTTTCTCTCTGAAATCAATAAAGAAATATATTTTTTAAAAAAATCAAAAATAATACTTTCCCAGCCTTATACTGTGTCTTTCTAGCATTGTCATAGAATGAATAACCAAGGCTCCTTAGAGAGAGAAAAGAAAAAAGAAACACATCGGTTGAATCTAACAAGGGAAAAGGGCTTTTCAATGAGGAGGGGTCACCCCCTCACTTCTAAAGAGGTGCCCAACATGCAGGCTGGGTAGACTCTTCTGAAAAAAGATGAGTTGGGGAACCTGAGTATCATCTTAGCAGAGAGGTTGATTTTGTCAGGAAAAGATGACTTCTCCATGATTTTGTATAATGAGTGAAGCAGTAACTGGGAACACGTTTCAATATGTCCTATAATAAAGAAGGTAAACATCTAAGAGAGTAAGTTTAATTTAAACCATTCTAATTCTAGAGGTACTGAACTAGTGGCCTGGCCCTCTTTCTGGCAGCCTAATAAGGACTGTAACACATGGGAATGAGTTTTTCTTCTATCTCAGTATGATAACAACCTTGTTAATGGAGAAAGGAGGACCAAGGGCTTAGGAGACCTTTAACAGCCAACAAGGACAAACAATGGGTATCCTGGGAAATAAGGTTGCCAGATAAAATACAGGACACTCAGTTATATTTGAATTTCAGATAATATAAATAGCTGCTAGTATTTGTATGTTCTGTGCAATTCTTTGTTCGTCTAAAACAGTGATGGCAAACCTTTTGAGCTCGGCGTGTCAGCATTTTGAAAAACCCTAACTTAACTCTGGTGCCGTGGCACATATAGAAATTTTTTGATCTTTGCAACCATAGTAAAACAAAGATTTATATTTTTGATATTTATTTTATATATTTAAATGCCATTTAAGAAAGAAAAATCAACCAAAAAAAATGAGTTCGCGTGTCACCTCTGACACGCGTGTCATAGGTTCGCCATCACTGGTCTAAAATTTAAATTTTACTGGACATATTGTATTTAATATTGCTAAATATGAAAACCTTACTCGGGAAGTTTTCAGAGAAAGAGTGGACTCAAATGGCTTGGAGTCCTCATTCTTCTTCCAAATAAACTTATTTTCATTACGTTGCATGTTTCCAACCATATATCTTAACTATCACTATGTAGTTTGATTTGTCCTAAAAAAGTAAGGTGTTATTTTTTTCCCAAATTGATAAAGTATTCTTAAATGCTTCTGAAATTTCCTTTTATTGTACTGGATTATTACTTATTTCCTCATCAATATCTTAATAATATGCACCACTGCCATAACTTATACCCCTTGAGTTCTCACTAATACCAAATTCAAGTACTTTTTAAAGATATGATGTATAACGGAAGAAAATACTGGATAGTAAATGACAAAATATGTAAGGAAAAATAAGAAGAAGGAAAAAATCTAGTAATTAAAAAATGTGTTTAAATCTGATCATCATAGTGTTTGGTTTCTCTTGTAAGTAAATCACCATTGAGTAAACTCACTGCATTTGCATTTTTAGCTCAATCTAAGGATTTCATGGCTTCTTTCTAATTCTTACAGAAATCCATTCCCTTGTGTATTTCTCAAACTTTAAGATGAATGTACCCATTTATCTTGTCACTTCGACAATTTCAATTGAAAGGCCTTTTAACTGATGTCAGTGAAAAAACTACTGCTATTTGTAAAAAGAATCTGAGTAAGGCAGTTTGGAAGTTAGAGATATATTTCTCCTGCCCATTCTTTCCCCAAAAGGAAAATAGTAGCCACCATTTTAGGAAAAGGAATTGTGAGACATGCTCAAAGGTTTATAATGTAAATCTGAATAATGGCCGTGTGGGGTGTGTGTGTGTGTGTGTGTGTGTGTGTGTGTGTGTACCCTTAGGCTTGGCATGTAGGCTATGGCATTAGACTCCTCGAGGAGGAGGCTTGAAACATAAAAATTATCTCACTAAAACTTCCCAGCAGAAGGGTTCAGCTCCTTTATAGGTTTCCTTGCAGCGGTTTCTTAACCAGTAATTGTAAGGGAGGGTGTGAAATGTCCAGATAGGGTTTACTACACTCCAGTCAGCCAGTTAAATTTCAGCCCTCACACCATGGATTTGTTCTCAGAATGCTCATGCTGTGTTTTTCCTCCTGCAACTCAACCCCGCCTGCAGTTTCAAACAGCATCTGCTGAGAGTGAAGCCAGCTGGTTTGCCAGTTGCTAACCTCCTGGGAAATGGAGGGAGGTTTCCTGGCTACCCTGAACTGCTACCATTTCTGGTTTTTGGTATCCATATATGCTGTCTCTCCGCAAGGCTGTCCACAATTCAGTGCTTCTGGGTTTGGTTCTTTTTAGAAAGCACAGGGAATGTCAACACAATTGGAGGTCAATTGACTTTGGCCTATGAAATTAGAAGTGCCTAGAATGCTGAAGGTCATATTCACTGGGGCAGAAACATGCTGAGAATTCAGGACTTTGGAGCAAAAGGTAGCTGTGCTGTAAATCCTGTGCATTAATTTTTTTTAGGTTAATTCACACATAGGTCTATGATTCCAGCCCTTGGATCACAATGTTGAGACCTCCAGCTGCCTGATCTTAAACACATCACTTTACTTTTTTACAACTGTTGTCCCGTTCACTGTAAAATAGAGAAAGGGGTTGATTAAGTGATCTTTAATGACTTTTCACCATTTTCTGAGCAAGGTGATACATTTAGTAGCAGAAATCCAATTACAGAAGCTGAAACACAAGCAGGGGTTTATTTTTCTTCACATTGATAATAGGTATGCAAGTTAGATAATGCAAGGCTGGTATAGAGGGTCCCCAATTCCAACAGAGAGCAATAGTCTGGTATTTCTGCTCAGTGAATGGCTGTTGATTTCATGCTTTTCACCTGTGATTTAAAGATGATTGCTCTATCTCCAGTAATTGCATCCAGGCAGGAAGAGCCACAGACAGGTTTCAGTTGAGCGTACCCCCTTGTTAAGAGTTTACTTAATGATAGAACTTAGGCTGTTTCCAAATCTTGACTATCTACACTAATAAAAGAGAAACATGCAAATCAACCATCCCTCCTTGATGCCCACAAGCCATGCCCACCAGCAAATGAGGAGTGAGTATGCAAATTAACCCAACAAAGATGGCGACGTTGGGGAAGTTCCCACCCTGTGGCCGCTTGCATGCACGCGGGCGCTGGGGAGCCAGGGGTGGGGCGGTGTGTGTGGACGCCAGGGAAGCTCCCGCCCGGCTGGCACGCGCATGCAGGCGCCAGGGAGCTGAGGTTGGGGTGGCGCACGCAGAAGCCAGGGGCGGGGCTTGGAGCTTCCCCCCCATCGCCATGGCAGAGGTTCTCACTCCGTGGTCGCTTGCACACGCTGGTGCCAAAAGGCCTGTGTCCCCGGGACAGGCGTCCTCGGGAGCCAGGCCACCCCAAGCCTGTAGGCGTGCGCCTAGGCCTGGCCAGGATCCCGGAACGTGACAGAGGGTGCACATCGGGCTGAGGGAACCCTCCCCCCCATGCACGAATTTCATGCACCGGGCCCCTAGTTGTAAATAATGCTGCAATGAACTAAAAGTACACATAGTCTTTCAAATTAGTGTTTCAAGTTTCTTAGGATAAATTCCCAGAAATGGAATCACTGGGTCATAGGCAGTTCCATTTTTAATTTTTTAAGATAACTCCATACTGCTTTCCATAGTGGCTGCACCAATTTTCTTTCCCATCAACAATGCATAAGAGTTCCCTTTTCTCCACATCCTCACCGACACTTATTGTTTGTTGATTTATTGATGATAGCCATTCTGCCCAGGGTGAGGTGATATCTCACTGTGGTTTTAATTTGCTTTTCTCTTATGATTAGTGACATTGAGCATCTTTTCATGTCCATTGGCCATCTGTATGTCCTTTTTTGAGAAGTGTCTATTCAGGTACAATATTTTCTCTTTTTTTATTGGATTGTTTGTTTGTTTTTTTGGTATTGAGTTTTATAAGTTTTTTATAAATTTTGGATATTAACCCCTTATCAGATGTACCATTGGTGAATATAAGTGTCCATCAGTAGATGAGTGGATAAAAAAGTTGTAATACATTTACACAATGGAATGCTACTTTGCAGTAAAAAGGAAGAAAAATTTACCCTTTGCAATAGCATGGATGGACCTAAATAACATTATGCTAGATGAAATAAGCTAAACAGAGACACAAAGTACCATATGATTTAACTCATGTGGAATTTAATGAACAAACTGAACTACCAAAAAAAACAGAGTCAGACTCACAGCAAGCAGGCAGACAGCTCTGATGTGTGTGTGGGGGGTGGGGGGGAAGGAATGTTGGGGAGAATTGATCAAAAGAAAAAATGAGAAAGAACCCATGGACATGGACAACAGTTTGGTGATGGGGGGGGAGCAGGGGCGTGTAAGAGGGCATAGAGGGGATAAATAATGGTGGGGAAAATAAAATAAAGAAAAAAGAGAAAAAAGACTCGTCCAAAAACTTATGTCTAACCAGCCATAACTGTGTAATAGATCCATCCCTACCTGCAAGAGAGGCGAGAACATATACATTTTTAATTGAGCACATTGCTACCCACATGAACATTGTATTCTCTTGGTAAAAAGGAGATAATAGATATTGGGTAGTCAATCCAAGCAGAATATGCTGTAATCTCTAAGATTCTATATTTCTTGTCATTGTACTGCCTTTAAGCAATGCATGTTTTAAATCATTGAGAACAGACAGAAAACATTAAACAAAAGTCTGTGAACAAAGAACCTCTACAATGTAGATAGATGTCAGTTACCCTGAATTAGGAAGTAGGTTTCTGGAATTTTGACCTCCTGAGCCCCCAAAAATGTTGTTCGAATTTATATGTCACTGACATATGTTGTCACTTTCTAAATCAAATTTTTCTTATTCATTCTTCCTTCCTTTCTATGCTTATTCTCTCCTATTCTTTCCTTTCTTCTTGATGTTATATTTGCCAGATAAACCTTTTGGGGGAAATTATTTTTTTAATAACTTGTTCATTCACATCACTTATTTGGTTCTGTCTTTTGTATAAGACAACCTCCTTGTAATCTATATCCACCTTTCCAAAACTGAATGACTTACATTCCTCACATTTATAATCTGATTGTTGAATAATGAATATGTTCCTCTATTCCATTATTTGAGGGAGAGTCCCTTCCAATATTCTTCACTGGTGTGGAAGATTAAATCATTGTTCACAACTCTTCATGCCCTTACTGTATTATAATTACTTATGTAAGTCTTTTGCCATAAAACTTTGCGGTACTACCCACAAGATTGGGCAGAGTATATCACCTCCCCATTGATATTGGGTTTAGACACATGTTTGGCTTTTGCCAGTGGAATGCAGACACAAGTGAATGCTCCAGTCCTAAGGTGAGTCTTAGAGAGGCTACATGTGTTTCCACTTGAGCTCTTGTATTCCAGCCATTCACCATGGAACTATTTCCTAATAGCCATTCACCCAAATAGGATTAGCAGAAAAGTGAGATGACCTGAAGTCAACCTAAAGAAAACACAGCTAACTGCACCTTGAAACCGAGCTGCTCCAGCTGGCCCACAGAATTTTAAGTAATATAAAGCTGCTTTAGCAAATTATTGATATTTTAGAATTTTCTGTTACACTGGACACTATTATGGAACTATTGGACCAATTCATTTGGTGCAGGGGAAACCTATCTACTCAGAGTTATCCATGGCTACAATTAGTGGTAAGAAGCGGGGAGGTGCCTAGAAGGTAAATCGGCTTTAAACTCTATGGTAATTCCAAAGGGATTCTTAGTTTTCTCTGACTTCTAAACTTTGTTCCAGAAGTAACCACAAAGGGCAAAGATGGTCTTCAAAACCTCAATAAGCCATAGAAGAAGAACCATTGGCCAGATTTTGTTCACTCCACTAGTTTGATTGAAGCAACTTTCTAGGTCTGTGCATCTGTTTTCCTGTGACACCGAAATCCTAAGCCTGCTCAGCCAGCACAATTTAAGAATGCAAACATGGCAATACATCTTAGAAAAATGTGAGAAGGCCTTAAAAGAAAGGTGATGTGGAGGGTTAAGGTATTATAATAATGAATAATTCACTATAGTACTTAGCTTCCCAAAAAGGGCAGTTGAGGATTCAGGAAGAAATTGCAGTTACTCTCCTCTATAATTGACAAGTGGTATCTTGGAACAAACATAAGCATCTTCTCAATTAGCACAGGTCCTGGCTATACTTCTGGGTACACAACAAAAACAGGACTTTAACCCCAGATCTTTGCTATTTATGGCAGGTCCTTCTAGGACAGGGTTGGAAAATGTCTGGCCATGGGCCCCATAAGGCCAGCAAAATCATTTGGTCTGGCCCTGCCAAGGCGTTAGAGGTAAGTTATTAAATGTTTGACCAAATATAGCAGGCTAATTTTTAAGTTGATAATTTTGTATGGCCCTTGAATTATGTTATAAATATTCAAATGGCCGTGGCAGAAAAAAGGTTCCCCACCCCTGTTCTAGGGGAACAAATACACCATCCATTCCAGTGTCAACAAGAAAGGCCAAATAGTAGGTTACTAGCAGGAGCCTGGAGAAATTTGGGGAAGAGACATTTCCTCAGGAAACCCAAATTGGCTGCCTATGTTGGTTCCATAAGGAACACCCTCCCCTCAGTGCCTTGTCACTACACTTTCCCTAGCTGCAGTAAAATGAACTAGACAGCAGCTGCATCTGGTCATCCTCAGAGGGGCAGTGGCTGCAGCTGGTTTCTCTCCCATAAGACTTTGCAGGTAGATAGTGCCCACTCTGGCACCTTGTCAGCTAGCAGCCCTTCCCTGAGATCGTAGAATTCTATTTTCTGTGCTCTGAACACTTGCTGTTGTTTAGATTATTATCCAGTGACCAGTGAAAGCTATAGCGAGGAAGTATATGTGGCTCAGTAAACCCTCTATAAGCATGAGCTCCCTTTAAATGAAATATGGCTTGCATGCCCGTAACAGGCTGAAGTACTCTGAAGTGGAGGTAGCTGGAGAGCCTACTGAGAAATTGGTTGGTGCTCTGTTTTTTAAGATACCAGGAAAAAACAAACCAAGAAATAATGGAAGCATTTTTCTTTTCCCACTAAAGGAAAGTCAAGCTTTTGCTTCTAAGATCTGAACTACTCTTATCCTTGGGGCTAGAAGGGCAGTAATCAGCTATGTGTTTCTAGACAAAAGAGAAGTCACTAAGTAAATAAATCTGAGTCATTCAGATGATAAATAGGCTTTTTTGTATTGATGAGCCACAGTTTACAAATTCAAAGCCTTTCTGGGAAAAGGCAGGCCATGGAAATGACCAATGCTGACCTTGTGGGATAAATTCTAATTGACCTCTGGCTTTCCAGGGGACAATAGGAGGTGGTGCAGGCTGAGCAAGCCGGAGAGGCCATGACCTGCCTCAAGGGAAATGCTGCTCTCAGTTCCAGCTGCCTGGGGCTATTGGGAAACATCGACTTCTTTTTTGGAACAAGGAGCAACAGCAACAGCAGCACCTAAGGACATAAAAGAGAAGGGCTTTCTTCACCTCCTTTTGGGGGATAAATAAGCCTCCCAGATTCTTCTATGATGGAAGCAATGCATAGAAAATCTTTGCAAAATGACTGATGTTGGATGGTCCCACAAATTTGAGGCATTTGAGGACTAGATTAAAACCCCACAAATACATCCAATAAAATATCCAGTGAACTTTCAACAATATTACTTTTCTAGGATATGTAAATTATGTGAATGTTCAGTTGTTTCTATCAGAATGAATTATAAAAAGAGGAAATTGGGGGAAAGGTATGGGAAAAAGTAGATACAATGTGTTATGTGTTGCAGAAAAAGAATAAAATGTTTTGCAATGATACTCTAGGAAAAGTAAGGGAAGATAGGAGAAAGCAAATATTTACATTGGGCCCATACTCTGATGGTTTGTAAGGATGGAGAGAGCTGAGCAGTGCGTAAGAGGTGTGCATGGATAGATGCTTAGTGAAAGGAAGAACAGAGTTGAGAGCTTCAAATGACACAATCAGGTGGCTCTTAGATATGTGGCTGGAGAACCAAATAAAGGAGGGAAAGTCTTGTTTGTTATATTAAAAATAAGTATAAGAATTAAATAAATATAGGAATTAAATCTGGGAAAAGTAACCCAGAAACAAATGTGTGATTTAATGTTACAGAATTTACCAGGCGACCGGAAAATACACAACGAGTACTGGAGATTGGGGAAAAACCCTTTATGTAAAGCAGCGCTGCTGGTTCGGGGGATTTGAAAATCCAAAGCCTGGACAACTTATACAATGAGATTACTACTTATATACATTTCTAAATTCTTTGTTTCCTTACTTCCGGGCTTTTGCAGCCCTACCTAAGTTAATTAGAACGTGAAAGTAAGATTACAGCTGAAGGCCTGGCCTGGGTGGTGCTAGTGACCTCCCCTCTGCTAAACTGTTAAATTCTTGGTTTGTGGCCCTTGTAAACTGGGAGTGTTTAGGAAAACAGATCATTGCCTAAGGAAGGGGCAGTGACTTAATTATAGGCTAACAAGAATGTGCACTAGGACACCGGTCACCAGCACAGATTCAGATTGCTAGCACCCCCCGCCCCCAGGTTGCTCCCTATATTCCTCCTCAGTAAGAGCTCACAATTGAAAATTAAGAGCACATACACAGCATTCATAATTTAAGAATTTTTAATGTCATACATTTGACTTATTTAGAGAACTATATTGATTTTTTCTCTATCAGTAACTGTGGCAAACCACAGAAACCAAACTATATTGGTTTTATTAGAAGATAATTTATTTGAAGGATGTTGAGTAGCTCACAAATTCATCAGGAATGCCACAGAGCCAAGTTCAGAAAAAGAATAGAGAAAAAGAGAGGTAAGAAGCTGCCAAGATCCTACTGAAATGAGTTTTTAGGGGTGATATAGACAGGTTTAGGAAATTTTTAAAAATTAAAGGGCTCATAGAAAAAGCACAGGGCTACAGAGCTACAAAAGGGTATATTTTCATAAGACAAGGGAGCTGGGAGTAGCAAAGGGTCTATATTTACAAAATAAAGGAGGAAGAAGGCCCAAAGGAAATAGGAGAATAATAAGGGAGAAGAAGAAGGGAACTTCACTTGAGGCTTAAGCTCAGGAGTTGCTATAGTGACCAAATCAAAGAGGAATCGTGACCAATCAGAGGGGATATCAAGGCACAAAGATCTGTAGCCTTTATAAACTGTAGGGAAAAGGGACTCAGTGGGACTCTTTCCCCCTCCCTATGAGGGAGTCTGTACTTGTTTTTCAATAAATGTCCACCTTTACTCTACCATCTTCCGTCCATGATTTCATTTTTGACTCTGATGGACAAAGAGCCGGAGAAAAGTCATCCTGCCCAGGGGAACACTGCATGTTCCAGTCCAAAATTCCCATTTCACTACCAGAGCAACATCACCCTGGGATGCCACTGCCCATGAACACTCACTGCTGGGATATACAGCTTATGATTCCTTCCACAGCACTGTCCATACAATCTCTGGGAGTGTCTTTTAAAAAGAAAAGTATGCATTGTTTTTGTGTTTGTTTGTTTTTTAAGAGAGAGGAAGGGAAGGAGAGAGATTTGTTATTTCACTCATTTATTCACTCATTGGTTGATTCTTCTATGTGCCCTGACTAGGGATCAATCCTGAACGTTGGTGTATCAGGATGATCTCCAACCAACTGAGCTATCCAGTCAGGGCAGCTGGGCATATCTTAATCTTTGTTTCACTTCCTCAAAATCCAAAGTGTTTGGGAGCAGTATTCTATGGGGGGTAGTTTAGAGTGAGTTCTGTATTTTAGCTGCCTTCCACCTATGGATCCCATAATTGGTAGCAGACTTCTCACAGGATTCTCTCAAAATAGGAAGGTTGTTTGAAAACAAGCATACAAAAAAAAACCAAACAAACAAAAAAAAAAAAAAAAAAACAAGTGCCCTTTACATTTATTAAAGTGTACTTAGATTATATAGTTTCTACTGACTTGTTTGTCTCAAGAAGAGTTTTCTTATAAAAACGTATTCTGTCAGTCATCAATTTCTATACTATGAATCTTTCTATTACCTACTAGGTGTACCAGTTAATAATGCAGACTTTGTAATCAAAGAAAACATGATAATTTCAAGAGAAACATCAAAAGTGCTTTATTCAAAGTAATGTCCATTGCTAGCTATAAATTTCCCAATCTTTCAGGTAATTTGTGGATACCGTCCCAACAGAACTTTTCTTGTTTTGAAGCAAACCATTCAGAGAACCAATTTTCTACTTCTTCGTATGTTTTGAAGTGCTGCCCAGAAAGTGCATGTGCCATTGATCGGAACAAGTGGTAATCTGAAGGAGCAAGGTCTGGTGAATACAGTGGGTGGGTTAATACTTCCCAGGCAAGATCTTTTAATGTGTCCTTAACTGGTTTTGAAGTGTGTGATGGTGCGTTAGCATGAAGCAAAATTACTTCACCATGTCTTCTGGAACATTCTGGTCATTTCACGATCAAAGCGTGGTTCAAATTGATTATTTGTTGTCAGTAGTGATCAGTATTAATGGTTTCACCTGGTTTTAGAAGCTCACAATACACCACACCTTCCTGATCCCACCAAAGGCAGAGCAATTTGGCCTTGCAGTCGATGTTGATGCTTGACCTGGATCAACCCATGATTTTGTGCATTTGGGATTCTCAAAATAAATCCACTTTTCATCGCCAGTCACAATTCGATGCAAAAAAAGACTTTTCTTTAGTGCCGTTGAAGCAACATTTTAGTGATGGCTTTTCGGTTTTCCATTTGTTTTTCATTCGTTGATGTGGCACCCATTTTCCTTCCTTTAAAATTTTTCCCATTGCTTATAGCTGACCGGAAATTGTTTGTTGAGCAACTTTAATCTTTCTGCAAGTTGTTTTTGAGTTTGACATGCATCTTCATCCAATAATGCTTGTGATTGTTGGTCTTCAAACTTTTTCAGTTGACCTGGACGTTCTTTATCTTTCTCATTGAAATCATCAATTTTAAAGCGTTTAAACCAGCATTCACAAGTATCTTGAGATGGAGCATGTTCACCATAAGCTTCCCAAAGTACATGATAACTTTTTCTTCAAAATAAAGTAATGAATTAAAACTTCTCACAAATGCTCTTTTTTATGGAGCAAAATTCGACATTTTTAAGCGTAAAAATATCTATGATATTAACACATTCAGCAAATTTGACATATGAAGTTTTAAAGCTTGCTGTCAATACAACAAAATAGCATACATGTCAATTCACATATATATCAACATATGTGTAACTCCATCTATTGAAAAAAAATCTGCATTATTAACCAATCACTATACCTAGGAAAGATTACCATATAAATGTGTGAACTGAAGTGAAATTGTAAAGATGTAGTAAAGCTGTTGTGTATCCAGTGACTGCTCTTTCTGTTAAGCTAAAGTCAATACCAGTGTTAATGAGTCTAAATTACAGAGCACCTCTGTGGCAATGGAAAGCAGAGGAGGAAAGAAGTTAAGTTAAAAGAGAGAGACAGAGACAAAGATGAGATACAGAGTGCAAGAGATACATAGAAGGCATATCTCTATCTAAAGGAGCAAACATAAAAACACTCATAGTACTTATGCCTGAAACTAAACACATAAATCAAGAATTGTGTAAATTGTGCATTGATCAGAGTCACTACTGGCTTTTCAATGAAGAATATATCTGGAGGGAGTGAATTTTGACCGAGTTCATTAAAAAAAAAATCCAGTAATCTATTCTTATCAAGTTAGTCATTTATTCACTCACTACTTCAACAGATATACACAGACACCTACCATGAATAAAAGATCAAACAATTGAGAAAAATAAAGAGCAAAAGCAAAGAATCAAGATAAATGAAAAAGAGGAAAAATAGATAATTTAGGTAAAAAAGAATGTGTTATAAAAATATTTTAAACTAGTCTCAGTCTCATGCTTCAGAGAAATTCAAGAAACTACAGTGAATTGATAGGTTAATCCTAAAATTCTTACAGAAATTCAAGGGACTATGAAAACAATCTTGAAAAAAATGTTTGGAGGACCATCCAATTTCAAAAGTTACTACAATGTTACAATAATCAAGAATGCCTAGTACTGGCACGGGATAGCATATAGACCAATAAAATAAAATTGAGAGTCCAAAAATAAACCCATACATCCTTGGTCAATTTATTTTCAATAAGAGTGACAAGACAATTAAAAAAGGGTAAAGAATAGTCCTTTCAAAAAGTGGAAGCTAGAAAAATTAGAGGCCCATATGCAAAATAATGAATTTAAAACTCTATCTTATACCATATACCAACATTAACTTAAAATGGATCAAAGACCTAAAACTAAGAGCTAAAGCCATAAAACTCTTTGAAGAAAACAGGTGCAAATCTATCACCTTGGATTAGACCAGTTTCTTAGGTATAACATCACAAGCAAAATAACCAAAGACAAAATAAAGTGAACTTCATCAAAATTAGTGTCCTGTGCATCAAAGGACACTATAAAGAAAGTAAAAAGTCAACACACAGAATGCCAAAGCATATCTATACTAATAAAAGGGTAATACACTAATTAGACTGGATAGACCAGACATCTTCCAAACATCCTTCCAGACAAAGCCATGGTGGCGGGGGCCAAGGCAGAGGCGGTTAGAGGAGATCAGGCAGGCAGGGCAGAACAGTTAGGGGTAATCAGGCAGGCAGGCAGGTGAGCAGTTAGGAGCCAGCGGTTCTGGATTGTGAGAGGGATGTCTGACTGTTGGTTTAGGCCTGATCCCACAATCAGACCTAAACCGGCAGTTGGACAGCCCCCAAGGGGCCCTGGATTGGAGAGGGTGCAGGCCAGGCTGAGGGCCCCTCCCCCTGCCCCCAAACTAATTTCGTACACTTGGCCTCTAGTCTATATTAATAAAAGCATAATATGCTAATTAGACTGGACAGCCGAACAACCTTCCGGATGTCATTCTGGACATCATTCTGGACATCCTCCAGACAAAGCCTCAGTGGCGGGGGCTGAGGTAGAGGCAGTTAGGGGTGATCAGGCAGGTAGGCGAGCTGTTAGGGGTGATCAGGCAGGCAGGCAGAGGCAGTTAGGGGCAATCAGGCAGACAGTCAAGCAGTTAGGGGTAATCAGGCAGGCAGGCGAGTGGTTAGGGGTGATCAGGCAGGCAGGTGAGCAGTTAAAAGCATCAGGCAGTCTGGCAGAGTGATTAGGAATGATCAGGCAGGCAGGCAGGCAAGTGGTTAGTAGCCAGCGGTCCCAGATTGCGAGAGGGATGTCCGACTGCCAGGGATAGGGCCTAAACCGGCAGTCGAACATCCCCCGAGGGGTCCCGGATTGCAAGAGGGTGCAGGCTGGGCTGAGGTCCCCCCTTTCTCCCATGCACAAATTTTGTGCACTGGGCCTCTAGTATTAGGTAAGTGTCTAGTATCTAGAATATATAAAGAACACTTACAACTCAATAACAAAAAGACAAGTAACCCAATCTTAAAATTTTGCAAAAGATTTAAATAGACATTTCTCCAAAGAAGAGATACAAAAGGCTAAGCACATTAAAACATGTTCAACACCATGAGTCATCAGGAAAATGCAAACCAAAACCACAATAAGACACCATTTCACACCCTCTAAGATGGCTAGAATTAAAACAAACCCAGAAAACAAGTGAAGAGAATGTTAAAATATTGGATTCCTTATGCATTGCTGGTGAGACTATAAAATGGTACAACCATTGTGAAAAATAGTTTGGCAATCCATCAAAAAGTTAAACATAGGATTTCTATATGACCCAGCCATTCAATTTATTTTTTGTTTTTTAAAAAAATATATTTTTATTGATTTCAGAGAGGGAGAGAGAGATAGAAACATCAATGATGAGAGAGAATCATTGATTGGCTGCTCCCTACACCCACTCCACTGGGGATCCAGCCCACAACATAGGCATGTGCCCTCACCAGGAATTGTACAGTGACCTCCTGGTTCCGGCAGGACTCTATATACTTTTTTTGATCATCTTATTTTTAATTTATCCAGTTGTTCCCTTTAGAACCTTTACCCATGTTTCTTGATTTATTGACTTTAGACAGTTTCTATTTATTTTCTAATATTAAAATGAGATAATTAGAGCAATTGGCCTTCTTTTCCATCATTCTTCTCTTACCTGTTAAGTCAGTTTTTGTCATTAATGTTATATTTACACTAAGATCCTTAATACATACCAGTTTTATATCCATACATTTTTCATACTTCAGTTGATTTCTGAAAATTGAAAGCAACACATCATTCACAATATAAAATTATTTGCATATTGTTCCCTGTAAAACTAAGAAGTATGCTTAACTCTGAGTAGGAATTGTTACTCAATGTCATTTAAACTCTGTGGTAGATAAATTTTCTCAGCATCTCATTTTAATGGATTCTTTTTTCAATGCTTTTAAGCTTTCTTCCCTTCTTCTGGGTCATACTTGAATATATATTCCAGGTCATCCTCCTTCTTGGCTTCTTTTTTTATTCATTTTGTTAGAATTCTCTTGAGTAATTTCTTTTTTTCATAAAGAGCGAGTGTGTTGTAAACTTTCTAAGTTCTTGCCTGTCACAAAGTGCCTTCATTTTTCTATTGTAAATGATTGATTTTTTTTTTTAGGCATCGAGTTTTGATTTAGATTCTTTTCTACTTGAAAAGGTTGAGGATAGCACTGCATTATTCTCTGCCCTCTAAGATGTTGAATATATAGAATTATCTCTAAAAGTGTGCAATTTCACCTGGATGTGAATGTTTTATTTGTTCTGCATTTATTTGATTGGCTCCTCAATCAAATAGATTTTGTGCTTCTCTTCAATATGAGGGAATTATTTCTTCTTGTTTCTTTGCACTGGACCATACATTATCCTTATTTCTACCTGATTGATATTTTATTTTATCATCATTGACTATCAAACATTTTGTCCACAATTTAAAACAAGAATTACATTTTACATGCTATTCAATATGTACATGCATATTACTATATGTAGTACATACTAATCTATCCCATTTCATTATTTACATGTGTAGCACTATCTTAATTTTGTGATTCACTAAAGGGATAAACCTGCAGTTTGAAAAACAATGTATTTGATCAATGGTAGTCTTTGAACTAGTCTTCATATCTCTTAAATATACTTTTATTTTTAGTTCATTCCTTTTGCTCTGTAATTATATTTTTAACTTTATCTTTGTGCTAATAAATTGATCTTAATCTGAATCTAATTTATTATTTTGCCAATCCTTTAGATTTTTGTTGTCTTTCCTTAGTAATGCTTTTAATTTCTAAGAATAGTTTCTTACTTTCTGAATATTATTTTCAAAGCAGCAAATTCTTTTTAAAAAGTGAAGTATAGTTCACATAATAAAAAATTCACAATTTTTAAGTAGACAATTCAGTGTTATTTTTTTCTATATATTCACTATATTATGTAACCATAACTGTTATCTAATTCTAGCACATTTACATTATGCAAAAAAAGAAATCCTATACCAAGTAGCAAACAGTCCCAATAACTCACTTCCCCTAGTCCCTGGAAACCAATAATCTACTTTCTGTCTCTAAGGATTTACTTAATCTAGGCATCTCATATAAACAGAATTATAAAATAAGTGGCCTTTGGGTCTGGTTTCTTCCAGTTAACATGTTTTCCAGGTTCATCCATGGTGTAGCATTCGATATAGTATTTCATTCCTTTTTATGGTGCAATAATACTCCAGTGCATGAATGTGCCACATTTTATTTATCCTTCTTTAGTTGGTGGACATTTGAGTTGTTTCCAATTTGGGCCTATTATGGATAAAGCTACTACGGACATTTGTGTACAAATTTTTATGTGAACACATACTTTCACTTCTCTTGGGTGTATATTTAGAAATGGAATGGTGCCCGGCGGTATGGCTCAGTGGTTGAACATCGACCTATGAACTAGGAGGTCACAGTTCAATTCCTGGTTAGGGCACATGCCCAGGTTGTGGGCTCGATCCCCAGTGGGGGGCATGCAGGAGACAGCCAATAAATGATTTTTTCTCATCATCGATGTTTCAATCTCTCTCTCCCTTTCCCTTCTCTGAAATCAATAAAAATATATTTTTAAAAGTATATAGAGTATCCATATTTTACAAACATTTGCTCATGTATCCACTCCTCTGGTAGCCCATTTAAAGAGGAATAGGGCTGCCTTTGTAATAGGAGGATATGGTAGATTATTGCTTTAATGGCCCCAGTTAATGGGATTCCCCTCTATATCCAAACCTTGTGCCCTTTAAATGTGTAGTCCTCTCTCACACTGACCCTGGGTTTAGACATGTGACTTGTTTTTGGTCACTAGTGTCTTAGCAGAGTTGATGGAAGCAGAGGCTTGAAAATGCATTTCGCCTTCCCCTTTTCTCTCTGGCTTCTCTTTAATTATCACAAGAACATGCTCTGGCTAGTCTGCTTCTACTGGATAAAATATATACTATCAATTCCAACCCAGCACTTCAGGGTTCTTTCTTGCCTTCTCTTTTTTCCGTTTGTATAAATCCCTTCTCTGCAGTGAGTACCTTATCCCGCTGTAGGTAACCAATCTCCAGACCACACTGGACACCTCTGTAGACCTTGGCCCTGCGCTTCTAAGCAATTCCACCTCCTCAGGACACAGCATTATTTGTCCCTTAGCTCTGCCACTCACTCCTGGAATATGACTGCACCTCCTTAGCCCCACACCCACATGCCACCTTCTTACCACCTCAGGCCACACTGCTGCCTCCTAGGGCAGAGAAAAGAATGAAAGGGGAAAGAATAAAAAAAAACAACGTGCATTTTTTATTTAAAAGAATTTATTTGGTAAAATTATAACTTTGGAGAGATGCATATTTCACTTCCCACTTAGAGATAACAGAAGAAAATAATTTCTTAAAGCTTATAATGAAATTCTACTTTGGATGCCCCATTATTAGTGATAAGGATCATATCTTCTCCCTGATATGCATAAAAGCTGAATTCTGAATTCTGGTGTTAATATAAAAGATGCAGTAGTGATACAATAAAAGATGGCTCTTTGTCTAATGTCTACCATATTTCAAGAATACAAAGAGACTTTAGAGCAGTAAAATACTATTCCACAACCATCAGATGGGTACATCTTAAAATTTTGACAATGTCAAGTATTGGCACAACTACTGAGAAAAAGAAAAAAATACTCTCATGTGGCAGGGAGTAAATTGGCACATTTTGGAGAACATTTCAAAAATCTACTACATTTGAAAATGAGCTATTTTTGACTCTGCACTTTTACTTTGAGCTATTTTTCCTAGAGAAAATTTGAAGATGTTCATAAGGAGACAAGCCAAACAAGTTCATTACACCTTGTTAGAGAGAGAGAAACATTAGAAACGACTTGTATTCAACAGCAGGATAATAAATAAATGCAGTGTATTTACTAGATTTTATGCTGTATGTTGGCGATAATGAATTAAGTAGAGTACTAATATCAACATGGTCAAACCTTTAAGATATAATATGCAGGAAAAATAATAAAAAGAATACTGTAGTATGATATAGACACTATAGTGAATTCTTTGAAGTTCACAAGTAAGGTAAATAATGCTACAAATTGTTTAAGATGTTTACCTGTGATAATAATATAATAATATGCATGGAGATAATAAATATCAAATTCAATACATGGACCATTTCTGGGTAGAGAGATGTCTCTTCAACAGTATCTGATCTTTTTATAATAAAAAAAATGTGAAATAAACATGGTTAAAATTAATAACATTATGTAATAAGTACATAGGTATTTATATTTTCCACAACACTTTCTTTATGTTTACAGCATTTCATAATAGAAAGTCTGTGTCTTTCTCTTCTCTCTCTCTCTTTCTCTATCTCTCTCTCTCTCTCTTTCTCTCTCTCTCTCACATACACACACACACACACACACACACACATCAAGAAGGGTCAGATTCTTTAGAATAGTAGAATTTCTGAGGAAGGATGTCTATAAATAAATAAGTTCCTTTCTGTATTCCACACAGTGTTGCACAAAACAGATATAGTCTCTATTCTTATAAGGTTAACAGTATATTGGGAGAGACAGATATTAAGCAAGTAAACATAAATAAATGCCTAGTTAATGAAAGGGCGAGGACTACGCCTTCCATCTTACCCTGGATCCTCCATCTTTGGGCAGCCATGTGCTCAGCAAGGCTTCTTCCCGGAAGCCCAAGCCTCTGCTAGCCACGCCCAGGATTTCTTTAAACTAACCAATGACAATCAAGGGAAGTTCGCGCCATAGATATGACCAC
>NW_005367587.1:4090458-4093722 GCF_000412655.1 Myotis brandtii
GTCGGATCTAGGAAGGCAGGGAGAGTTAAGGCAGAGGCATAGAAATTGCTCTTCCCCTCTCTCGTCAATCCATGTCTATGGTCTTTAAGATAATTTGTTATGTAAAATTATTTATTTATCTAAGAAGCACCTACACTGAATTTATCTGAAAAATAAAAAAGTCAATATTAAGAAAAAAATTGTAAATGGAAGATTATAAGAGAGGGTTTTGCATGCCAGCAAAAGTTACTGGTGTGCCATGTTTGGCACGCGTGCCAGGGGTTGCCCACCCCTGGTCTATAGCCATGCCAGGTATATAGTAGATGTTTAATAAATGGTATTTATTATGTTTCAGTTACTATTATTAAAATTAATTACTATTATTAAAATTCATAAACACTAAAACCATAAAATATTACTTTTTAGCCTCTTGATACTACCAAACTGCAAACTACAAAGTGTAATGCCCTTAAGAAATATTTAATGCTTAATAAGTTGTTGAAGAATTCAACATTTCAGTAGTTCCCAGGGACAGCATCCAGTGTGGAAGGAGGCATGGCATTGCTCCTGTGCATGGTTACGCATAAAAATATAGCCCACCCCTAAGCTCCCCAAAGAGAAGGTGGGTATCTTGACTTGATTACTGGGAAAACTTTTTAGCGTTCATGATCCAAGACATCAGAAAAGATTTATCTGCCAAGAACCCATCCTGGAATCTTTTTCTTTGTCTGAGCTACCTTCTCCCATAGCATTTGATACAGTTTGCACCATGGTAATCTTCTGCACAAGATTGCTATTCAGTGTAAACTATATGATCATAATGTGTAATCTCTTTAAGGACAAACATGCTTCATATTTATCTTTTCATTTCCAGCCAACATATAGATATTCACTTGGCTGAGTCCCTCTCTCTAAGACAATATGTACTTAAAATACGCCATACAGCACAGTAAATACTTTACATGGATGATCTCATTTGATCCTCTTGAGCACCCTATGAGGTAGTACTATCATCATTTTCATTATTCATATGAGGAAACCAAGGTTTAGGTAATTAAAATAACTTGTTCAAGATAATAAGCTACTAATTTTTCCAGCCAAGATCAGGCTATTAAAGTCCAAGTCCCCAACTTTAAACTGTGTCTCTTCTCTTTTGGATAGTGTGTTGCCCTTCCCAGGGGACTCTTTCTTGTCCATTGATGTTAAGTGTTCCCTTCTGTTATCCCAATAACATTCTGTGCATTTCCTTCAGAGTACTCGCCCTAATTTGAAACTATATGTTCATTCACGTAACTATTTTATTTGTTTCCATCCACTGAATTGTAAAGTAGGGTTGAATTGTTTTATTTGCTAACCTACATGTAGTACCTCACAAGGTTCTCAACACACAGCAAGTATTTAACAACTATGTCAAAGAAAATGGAAGAATAAAGGTAGCATAAGTGAATAAAGGTCAGAGGAACTATAAGTTCCTTAAGAAAAGACTTTGATGATTCGTCCTAGTTTCCCCAGCATCTGGCAAAAGCCTAATACAACAGGAATAAAATAGCTGTTTGTTAAATGAGTTAATGGATATGAGTAAGTTATATATATAAACAGATTCATGGTCCTGAATTTAAGTTATTATTCTTCCTTTCAGTCATATATTTGTTGGAGGCTAGGAGGCTGAGGGAGTGGTGTAGTCAGGGATGTCTTCTCTGAGATGAAATATTTAAGCTGAAGCCTAAAAATTAATAAGAATTAATCAAGAGAACAGCGGGGGAAATATTATTCCAAGTACAGAGAACATCATGTGTAAAATCCCTGATACTGTGAATAGATTGCCAAGTTCAATGAACTGAAGGGATTACTGTATTGCTAAGCAGAGTGAGTGAGAAAGCAGAATTCTCAGACACAGGCAAGAGGCCAAGATTAGGAATTTTGACTTATCCCAGGAGCAACAGAAAGCCATTGAAGTCTTTTAGGAAGAAATGTGTTATGATCTGATTTACAGATTTAAAAGATTATGTTAACAGCTAGGCAGAGAATTAACTGGATAGAGACAAGACCTTCAAGACCACAGTTTCAAACCACCATATTTATACAAGTATCGGGTATAATTGCTCACAAATCATCTTATGCTAATTAGTTATCTCTGGAGGTATGGTACTATAAGGGAGAGAAAAAAATTATTCCTCTACCCTGTTATGTTCAGTGTCCAGGGCTCTGCAAATTAAACTGACAAAGACAGGTTAACAAGAGAAAAGACATTCAAATTGCATTTTATGTTAATATTTCTATGCGGTACGGGAGACTTCACAGAAAAGAATCAGAAATTCCTAAAAAGCAGTTAGGCTTCAGAGTTTATATATCATTTTAACAAAGAGTGATAAATTGTGGAGATTTTACAAGATAGAAAAAAGGATTTGGGTTTCTAGAGGTGGTGAATTGTGGGAAGGTAAATATATGGTAGAAACTAATGTAAGGTAGGATTATTTTATTAATTTTTGTTTATGCAGATTTATGTCTGTGCTATACCTAGTGATAATGGTTGCCTCTACTTTCTGATACAGGAGAAGGAATTAGGGATGGCTTCACAAAGGAAAATCAATGCCCTGTTTTTATACATAAAGGGGAGAGTAGAGAAATTTTTTTAAATGTGTTGTTTCTCAATTGCTTTCAGTTCAAAATAATGGTTATGCTTAAGTGTCATATTTGGGGGTGGAATATTCTGATCCCCTTCAGTAGTCTAGGAAGAGTAGGAACTTTTGAGAAAAAGAGCATTGAATATAAATTTCAGTTCCACCACATAGTAGCTCTATGATCTTGGACAATGATAATAAGAGACAACATTTACTGAACCAGACACTATGGCACAGTTTTATACTCTTTATCTTGTTGAATCCTCAGAATAACCCTACAGCATTAGGTATCATATTATTTCCATCTCAGTACATATGAGAACACTGAGACTATAGCATTTATTAACTTACCCATTGCACATAACTGAAAGTGGTGAAGTCAGGCTTGAACAAGAAATCTCCAAACCCCGGCTCCACTGTGCAACCTAGCATCTCCATTTCATCTGTACACTGAGGGGAAGGGGGCCAATTCATAAGATTAACACAACATCAAATGGAATAACATACATGGAGTTTTAAGTCCACTATTAGCATAAAGTTGCTATTTTTAAATTTATTGTCAAAGAAAAAACATAACTTTGCTTTTTTAAAAACGTTTTAAAAATTTCAAAGTGCTTAGGTGCTCATGAATTTCATAGTCCAGTAAGTTAAGAGAAATTGAGAA
>NW_005367587.1:4096276-4097216 GCF_000412655.1 Myotis brandtii
GCCATACAGCACAGTAAATACTTTACATGGATGATCTCATTTGATCCTCTTGAGCACCCTATGAGGTAGTACTATCATCATTTTCATTATTCATATGAGGAAACCAAGGTTTAGGTAATTAAAATAACTTGTTCAAGATAATAAGCTACTAATTTTTCCAGCCAAGATCAGGCTATTAAAGTCCAAGTCCCCAACTTTAAACTGTGTCTCTTCTCTTTTGGATAGTGTGTTGCCCTTCCCAGGGGACTCTTTCTTGTCCATTGATGTTAAGTGTTCCCTTCTGTTATCCCAATAACATTCTGTGCATTTCCTTCAGAGTACTCGCCCTAATTTGAAACTATATGTTCATTCACGTAACTATTTTATTTGTTTCCATCCACTGAATTGTAAAGTAGGGTTGAATTGTTTTATTTGCTAACCTACATGTAGTACCTCACAAGGTTCTCAACACACAGCAAGTATTTAACAACTATGTCAAAGAAAATGGAAGAATAAAGGTAGCATAAGTGAATAAAGGTCAGAGGAACTATAAGTTCCTTAAGAAAAGACTTTGATGATTCGTCCTAGTTTCCCCAGCATCTGGCAAAAGCCTAATACAACAGGAATAAAATAGCTGTTTGTTAAATGAGTTAATGGATATGAGTAAGTTATATATATAAACAGATTCATGGTCCTGAATTTAAGTTATTATTCTTCCTTTCAGTCATTCAGCAGTTAGCAAGAAAAACATGAATTTTAACTTCATAGCATTTACTTTTTAGGAAGGAAGCAAGGTGGTAAACATATTTAGAAATAACTTTAAGCATTTCTGGTTAAAATCTTTGCACTTACCTTCTAGTGGTGCGTTTCTGAGCCCACATTCTCTTCTTTGCCAGTTAATATTGTCCCTAGGCTCTTTTTTAAAAATATATATTTTATTGATTTTTTACAGAGAGGGAGG
>NW_005367587.1:4097379-4098988 GCF_000412655.1 Myotis brandtii
AATTTCAGTTCCACCACATAGTAGCTCTATGATCTTGGACAATGATAATAAGAACATTTACTGAACCAGACACTATGGCACAGTTTTATACTCTTTATCTTGTTGAATCCTCAGAATAACCCTACAGCATTAGGTATCATATTATTTCCATCTCAGTACATATGAGAACACTGAGACTATAGCATTTATTAACTTACCCATTGCACATAACTGAAAGTGGTGAAGTCAGGCTTGAACAAGAAATCTCCAAACCCCGGCTCCACTGTGCAACTTAGCATCTCCATTTCATCTGTACACTGAGGGGAAGGGGGCCAATTCATAAGATTAACACAACATCAAATGGAATAACATACATGGAGTTTTAAGTCCACTATTAGCATAAAGTTGCTATTTTTAAATTTATTGTCAAAGAAAAAACATAACTTTGCTTTTTTAAAAACGTTTTAAAAATTTCAAAGTGCTTAGGTGCTCATGAATTTCATAGTCCAGTAAGTTAAGAGAAATTGAGAACATTAATGTCATGCACCACTGCTTCATTTTTAGCTGGCTAAATTCATGACTTTTCATTGGCATTAATGCTCAGAAATCAGTCATCAACAAGCATATCTGGAAAACACAAAGTAGACGTGAAGAACTGGTAATCATTTTTGGCAATCTTTAACCTGAGAACCATCATAGTAGAGCTGAAAGGAATTGAACCAACTGGGAAGCTGACAAAATTAAGGCTTCAAAAGGTAAATATAAGGTGAGTGACTGGGTATTTTCCTAATTCAATATTGTGATTATCTGAGGATAAATTCACAAAATATCACAAATTGATTTTTCCATGAAATAGAGGGGGTAGAGTCAAACTTTCCCAGCCAAAATGCTGGCAGAATAAATTATGGTAAGTATTCCCAAATCTCTTTCTTTGATATCTCTACAGTAGGAATAGCAACCAAGATCTACCACTTCTTTAAAGGTGCCACCTGCTTTCACATGAATATAATACTTTATGAATGCAGAAACGCTTCAGAAAACATGCTGCAGCTTAATAATGATGAAGAAATAAGTATTGTTATTTCATGAGCACTAAAAGCATTTTAAATTATGACCATGTCTTGGTGTACTATATTCTTTCTACACAACACAAAAGTCAAATAATGTATCAATTACTCCTATTCTGATTCTAACTGCGACCCCCCTTGCTGGACCATCCTTTGCCAATTGCCAATCTTGGGGTGTCAGACTGGCAGACAATGTAGGTAAACCAATTTTTTATTCTGCACTTTAACAAATGCCTTAGTTCTCCATTTTATTCTATGGGTAATCCCACCCTTGTTTCAAGCCAGATAGGTGTGAGAAATCATGAAGGAGAGGGAGAGAAAGAGAGAGCGGGAGAGAGAGAGAGAGAGATCCTTTGCCAATTGCCAATCTTGGGGTGTCAGACTGGCAGACAATGTAGGTAAACCAATTTTTTATTCTGCACTTTAACAAATGCCTTAGTTCTCCATTTTATTCTATGGGTAATCCCACCCTTGTTTCAAGCCAGATAGGTGTGAGAAATCATGAAGGAGAGGGAGAGAAAGAGAGAGCGGGAGAGAGAGAGAGAGAGGGAGAGAGAGAGAGA
>NW_005367587.1:4099454-4120650 GCF_000412655.1 Myotis brandtii
GTCGGATCTAGGAAGGCAGGGAGAGTTAAGGCAGAGGCATAGAAATTGCTCTTCCCCTCTCTCGTCAATCCATGTCTATGGTCTTTAAGATAATTTGTTATGTAAAATTATTTATTTATCTAAGAAGCACCTACACTGAATTTATCTGAAAAATAAAAAAGTCAATATTAAGAAAAAAATTGTAAATGGAAGATTATAAGAGAGGGTTTTGCATGCCAGCAAAAGTTACTGGTGTGCCATGTTTGGCACGCGTGCCAGGGGTTGCCCACCCCTGGTCTATAGCCATGCCAGGTATATAGTAGATGTTTAATAAATGGTATTTATTATGTTTCAGTTACTATTATTAAAATTAATTACTATTATTAAAATTCATAAACACTAAAACCATAAAATATTACTTTTTAGCCTCTTGATACTACCAAACTGCAAACTACAAAGTGTAATGCCCTTAAGAAATATTTAATGCTTAATAAGTTGTTGAAGAATTCAACATTTCAGTAGTTCCCAGGGACAGCATCCAGTGTGGAAGGAGGCATGGCATTGCTCCTGTGCATGGTTACGCATAAAAATATAGCCCACCCCTAAGCTCCCCAAAGAGAAGGTGGGTATCTTGACTTGATTACTGGGAAAACTTTTTAGCGTTCATGATCCAAGACATCAGAAAAGATTTATCTGCCAAGAACCCATCCTGGAATCTTTTTCTTTGTCTGAGCTACCTTCTCCCATAGCATTTGATACAGTTTGCACCATGGTAATCTTCTGCACAAGATTGCTATTCAGTGTAAACTATATGATCATAATGTGTAATCTCTTTAAGGACAAACATGCTTCATATTTATCTTTTCATTTCCAGCCAACATATAGATATTCACTTGGCTGAGTCCCTCTCTCTAAGACAATATGTACTTAAAATACGCCATACAGCACAGTAAATACTTTACATGGATGATCTCATTTGATCCTCTTGAGCACCCTATGAGGTAGTACTATCATCATTTTCATTATTCATATGAGGAAACCAAGGTTTAGGTAATTAAAATAACTTGTTCAAGATAATAAGCTACTAATTTTTCCAGCCAAGATCAGGCTATTAAAGTCCAAGTCCCCAACTTTAAACTGTGTCTCTTCTCTTTTGGATAGTGTGTTGCCCTTCCCAGGGGACTCTTTCTTGTCCATTGATGTTAAGTGTTCCCTTCTGTTATCCCAATAACATTCTGTGCATTTCCTTCAGAGTACTCGCCCTAATTTGAAACTATATGTTCATTCACGTAACTATTTTATTTGTTTCCATCCACTGAATTGTAAAGTAGGGTTGAATTGTTTTATTTGCTAACCTACATGTAGTACCTCACAAGGTTCTCAACACACAGCAAGTATTTAACAACTATGTCAAAGAAAATGGAAGAATAAAGGTAGCATAAGTGAATAAAGGTCAGAGGAACTATAAGTTCCTTAAGAAAAGACTTTGATGATTCGTCCTAGTTTCCCCAGCATCTGGCAAAAGCCTAATACAACAGGAATAAAATAGCTGTTTGTTAAATGAGTTAATGGATATGAGTAAGTTATATATATAAACAGATTCATGGTCCTGAATTTAAGTTATTATTCTTCCTTTCAGTCATTCAGCAGTTAGCAAGAAAAACATGAATTTTAACTTCATAGCATTTACTTTTTAGGAAGGAAGCAAGGTGGTAAACATATTTAGAAATAACTTTAAGCATTTCTGGTTAAAATCTTTGCACTTACCTTCTAGTGGTGCGTTTCTGAGCCCACATTCTCTTCTTTGCCAGTTAATATTGTCCCTAGGCTCTTTTTTAAAAATATATATTTTATTGATTTTTTACAGAGAGGGAGGGACAGAGAGTTAGAAACATCGATGAGCAAGAAACATCGATGAGCAAGAAACATCGATCAGCTGCCTCCTGCACGCCCCCCACTGGGGATGTGCCCACAGCCAAGGTACATGCCCTTGACTGGAATCGAACCTGGGACCCCTGAGTCCGCAGGCCGACGCTCCACCCACCGAGCCAAACCGGCTAGGGCTCCCTAGGCTCTTTTAAAGCTACAATCTCTTTCTCTCTCTATGGTCTCCTACATCTAGACCTGTGGCTTCAAAGTAGGGTCTCTGGTCCCACCCAAGACCTACTAAGTCAGAAACTCAGGAAAGAGGCAAAGTGTTCTGTTTTAACAGGACTACTAATGGGGCCCTCGTCTTCAAAGGCATGCATCTGAGTCACCTGAAGTGCTGGTTAATACAGAAATTTCTGAGCTCTACTCTCAGAGTTTCTGATTCAGGAGGTTCAGGGAGGGGCCTTAGAATCTGCATGTCTAACAAATTCCTGGGTACTGTTAATGCTGCTGGCCCAGAAATTGTGATTTAAGAAATATCAGTCTAAAGTCTACATATATAATTGAATAATCTTGGAATTTAATGACCAGGTTGCAGTACAAAATAATTAAATCAGAATATCTCTGTGGTGATCCATATACAGGGGTGGGCAAAAATAGGTTTATAGTTGTGAGTATGCAAAACACAAAGTTTATTCTTGTATTATTGTTGTACTAGAGGCCCAGTGCACAAATTCATGCATGGGTGGGATCCGGCCAGCCCAGCCCCAATCGGAGTGGATAGGGGCTGGGCCTGTTAAAAGGAGGAGATGGTGGGAGGTTGGCCTACCAACCCACCACAATCAGGGCCTGATCAGGGCCAGGCTGGCTGGGGGAAGGGGCCTTAGGCAATTGACTGGTGGGCCCTGCCCCTGATTGGGGTGGGGGGGCTGATCGGGGGTCAATGGCTGGGGGAGGTGCCATGGGAGGTTGGCTGGCCAGCCCCACCCCCAATTGGTGGGGAGGGTGATTGGGGGTGGAGCTCATGGCGGGGGGGGGCTGTGGGTTGTAAGCCAAATATGAAGCAGTAAAATATTCATGTCTGCTTATTGCTTTGAGTATTCACTAGGGAATGAGAGAAGCAGGAGGTGAAAGTGCTTTGGAAGAAATTTTGAGTTGAAGAGCTTAATATGGTATATTTTTTGCTTCCTCGTTCAAAGAAAATAACTGTGTAAATTGTGACCTAGATTATGGAAATCTTGCTATTCTTAGCTTACCTTGACAAATTTAAATGACAACCAGACAAGTCACATTTTAAGTAGGGGTGTGTTAACTACTGTGGAGTAAATAAATAAGAGTTTACATTATTTGTGTTTTATACTAGTGGCCAGTGCATGAAATTCGTGCACATTAAAAGGGAATTAAATAGAGGAAATATTTTAATATTGCTATTTGCCCTTTCTCTATAATAGACGTGTCAGAGATGAAATAAAATTAGTGAAATGTATATGAAAATCTCCCTCCTGTCAGAGTCTGGGGCATATCACGGGACCCAGAGTCAAGTCCCCACCCACCCACGCAAGCCTAGAAATCGTGTGAGACCCAAACCCAGCCTGCCCCACCCCCGTCAAGCCCTGCCAGGCGGGGGCCGTGGCCTCAGGTCCTCTGCCCTGGCCTCAGATCCCCCGGCCCTGGCGCAAGGGCATGAGGTGGTGAGGGCATGAGGACGTGATGACCATTTGCATATTAGTACTTAGAAAGAAGAGAGAAAATTAAGTTAACAGATGAAAAATATCAAAAGAGCAAAAGTGAAAAACAGTAGAGGGGAGGGGGGACAAACTGCCTTATATTTCATTCTTTCCAGCTGGTGATCTTAGCCAAGTCACTTAACCTCTTGAGCCTCCATTACCATGTCTGTAAAAGAACATCTACTTCATGGGGGCTTTTTGAGGATAAAATGAGATAATGTATATAGTGTCTATAGCAGGGGTGGGCAACCTTTTTGTGATTGCGTGCCAAAACCAGCAAAATCTCTGACTCAAAATTCTTCTGCGTCTGGCTGGGGGAAGGGGCCAAGGGAGTTTGGCCAACTGGCTCCATCCCCCGATTGGGCCGGTTCACTGGCCGCAGAGGGTGTCATAGCGACTGGTCGTTCTGGTCATTATGGCATTCTGGTTGCTGGCTTTTTATATATATAGACTAGTGGCCCGGTGCATGAAATTCATGCACATTAAAAGGGAATTAATTAGAGGAAATATTTTAATATTGCTATTTGCCCTTTCTCTATAATAGACGTGTCAGAGATGAAATAAAATTAGTGAAATGTATATGAAAATCTCCCTCCTGTCAGAGTCTGGGGCATATCACGGGACCCAGAGTCAAGTCCCCACCCACCCACGCAAGCCTAGAAATCGTGTGAGACCCAAACCCAGCCTGCCCCACCCCCGTCAAGCCCTGCCAGGCGGGGGCCGTGGCCTCAGGTCCTCTGCCCTGGCCTCAGATCCCCCGGCCCTGGCGCAAGGGCATGAGGTGGTGAGGGCATGAGGACGTGATGACCATTTGCATATTAGCTCTTTATTATATAGGATTATTGTATAGTTATTGTATTATTTTCCATATGAACAACTATAAACCTACTTTTGCTTACCCCCTATATTAAGTTTCCCAGGTGATTCCAATGTATAGGCTAAGTTTGAGAATCATTCTTTAAAAAAAAATCTTTATTGTTGAGAGTATTACAGATGTCTCCCTTCCCCCCCCTCCCCACTCAACCTCCCCTCCACCTGGCTCCTGCCCTGCCCCAGGCCATCACCACCCTATTGTTTGTGTCCATAGGTAATGCATATATGCATGTAAATTATTTGGTTAATCTCTTCTTGCCCCCCCCCTTCCCCCTTCCCTCTGAGAATCACCCTTGATCAATGCTTTTCAAATTTAATGGGAACACTATTGCCTAAGGTCTGGGCTGGTCTCCTTGCTCATAAAATGTGATCTACAGAGCAGTAGTTTGAATATCCCCTGGAACTTAGAAGAAATACGAATCTCTGCCCCCCACCCCCCAAGTTTTGCTTTATAATCTAAATTTTAACAAGATCATGAATTGATTCTTAGGCACCTTAGAATTTAGACAGGTATCCATGTACACAAGTGCATGCTTCCTCCAAGTCCTTCCATGCTTGTTCTATTGTTGTCCATATTTTCCCCTGGGTTGTGTATCATACTATTCTCCTTTCCATCCACTCAAGGTCTTTACACTTCCTGAACAGTAGAGAATTTTCAGTCCTTTCATGTTGTGATTTCCATAATTTTAGATGAGCAGGGCATCCCAGGAAATGAGGTAGTGGGTGGATGCCCTGACAGGGGGAAGCAGATGTTTAAAGATGGGATGGGTATTCCTTCCTAATTCTACTGATGACTAAATTATGAGAACCACCAGGCTCTTTATGCTTTTAGAGAAGATGGAAAAAAAAATTTAAACTGCCTCTGATGAGTCAGAAATCCAAATTCTATTCTGGGTTCTTTGACTTTGGAAAGCTTGTTTTTCTCAGCTCCAACTAGTCAAGTTGTGGAATAACTTTGACTTTAAATAAATAAATAAATAAATAAAGAGGACTCATAGAAAGCAGTAGTGCCAACAGCCAAGTTCACATTTTCCCTGTTATTCTGTGGGATAAAGATGGGTGGGTTTAGCATGAACCTTCAGCTTTGGAGAAGAGGATAAAAACACTAAGCATTGCTCTTTGGATAAAAAACAAAGCATGGAAAGAGTGAAGGAGAATATAGTCTCTGCAGCTCACAGAAAACACTGTGGCAGTGTTATTAAAATGACAACGAAGGAAATAATTGAGGATCAATCAGAAAGTCTTCCCTGGAGAGATGAAGCCCCAATAAAGAAATGATACTAATAACTAATATTTATGTAAGACTTTGCTCTTTGTCTCCTTTGGTCTCACAATTTTATGAAGGACCGATTATGTGTTTATTCTCATTTTACAGGTAGACAAAATTGAGGCATAAAAGGCCAATGTCCTAAACAAAGTCACAGAGATGATAAATGTCAGAGCTAGGCCTTTGATGATGTCTGCTCCCATACTTTCACTATAGTGGCATGATGATCCTCCTAATCCAAAACAGATCCTATGACAACCTATAGGGACAGACAAAAGAGGCTGATGATATTATCAAGTCACCACCCAATGCAGTGTCTTCCAAAAATCACTCAAAACTAAAAGTTACATGGGTGCCTGAGAATTGTATTTTTAAGCATATGTATCCATATTTTTCTTTCATTAGAGAAGACAGGGGAGAATTGATCTTCTTAACTCATGAACCTACAATTGAGAATAGAATAAAAATTAAGTAAAGATGCATGTCCTTTTAATATTTCTAATATCTGCCTCTTCAATCTAAGTGAATCCAAGCCAGTCCTATATAAATCCTATTTTGTTGTCTTTGTTTTAAGAAAACCATCTTAAAGGGATGTCAATTAAAGGGATGTTTTGATATGATCTGATCCAAGTAAGGGTCCTTGCTCACTGTAGGTCTAAGCTTTCCGCCCCATACTCACATACTACTTGGACACAAATATGTGAGCCTAAAGCTCTGATATTTTAGTTGAAACAGTCTGGCAACCGTCTCTAACATTCAATAACCCTTGCTCTTAGGAAAGAAATTTCAGATAACAATCTAAATCTTTAATATGGCAATTTAGCTCCTTTTTAAAGTGTTGCTAGCTTTCTGATACTGATGTTTACTGCCTCAAATCCTTTCTTTTTAAAAATAGAGTACAAATTCCAATAGGTAAATAACCAAAAAGTCAGGTTGGAAAAACTATATTGAAAACCAGATGGGCAGGGCATAGGAATCTATGCTGTTCATTGATGAGGATTTATGGGCTAGTGTGAAATTGATTCAATGTATAGGCATTGAGTGAGAACATATGCAATGTTAAGTTGCCCCATATGTGGATTATAGAAGTTGTCAGAAACAGAACTACTGTAGTGATAACATAACAATCTACTATATATATATAAAATCTATGGGCCAAATCAATCATTGTAATATAATTTAGGTTGGCTTTAATAGGAAGAGGTAACAAGAATGAAGTGTATAGCAATAATAGTAACAAAAATACTGATAGGTAGCATTACTCAGCACATACTCTGTGCCACAAGCTATTCTAAGCCCTTTACATGAAATACTTCAATCTTGAAATAAGCACTATTGCTATCTTACTTCACAGATATAGAAACTGAGGCAGAGAGCAATTAATAAATTTGACTAAGGTCAAATAGCTTATAAGTGATTGAGGCAATTGGATTCATAGACAAATAACACGTGATTTAAAATTGTACCTCAAGGCAGCTCAACTCACATACAACGTATCTTTGTGCCATATCCCTCCAGCCTTGATCCCTGCCACTGTCTTAGAAAATCTTCTGTTACTGAAATCTTCAGTTTCCACCTGACTGCTAATTTGTGGCTCCTAATAAAGCCTCTTCTAATATCTTCAGTCTACCACCCTGAAGGATAGATAACTCAGTCCACAATAAGATGATAAAAATTCTAAGTCACAGAAACACACCCAAAAAGAAGTAGTGCAATGGCACTCAGTCCACAATGAGATGATAAAAATTCTGTCACAGAAACACACCCAAAAAGAAGTAGTGCAATGGCAAATTTCCACCAGATCCATAAAACATAAACAACCAGTCTTTACCATTTAGAACCAAACAAGTCCATGTCTTTTATAGATTATAGTGATTAAATCTAATCAAGGGTAATAACTACATAATCCCACACAAAGTCCATACACATTTTTGAATGTGTTAAAATCTTGCTGAGGCAAGCTCTTGAGCCCTCTAGGGATTACTGTTCATGTCCTGGATGCTGCTTGAAAATTTATACAGGCCTGTTTGAGGTTAGCTCACCCAAGGTCAAAATAAAGATCCTGTCTTCCACAAGCACCTACAGTTACGAAAGCCTAGTTTGCCTTTCTGTTCACCTCCCCTACCCTGTCTGAAAAGGAAACAAAGACTTCTGGTAAATAAGGAATCCTCTTTACTTATTACAGAAGCTCTCTTGCAACCAAAAAGAAATCCCCCATGGAAATAACTATAATGGGATTTGAGCTATGATAAGATATGCACATTTATGTGGAGAAGTAAAGATTGATTGACCCTTTTGCTCTATGAAGAGAACAGGTTATTTATCGATTAGATGTTTTATAGCATCTTTCATTTGAAATGTTCAATGTATGCACAGTTGGGGAAAAGTTTGTCCAAGGGATATAATTTATGGGAGGTGAGGGAAGCAGGTGAGAGAAATAGTAAAAAATCATTAGGAAATATACAACCTCTGAAAGACCAGGTATAGGAAAATGCATGTGTCAGGGAATATGCTATCAATGGACTTGGAGAAAAAGCTGAACCCTAGCTGATCACGAAGCAAATAAAAAAACAAGATGCACATAGAAGCATGCACATGTACACACACACACACACACACACACACACACAATTTTAGAAATAATTAACTGAAAATATTTTTAATTAAAGTAATAAAAGCACCTGGTGTCTTGTGATCTCCAAGCAATATTGCCAAGAAGTAGGGCCCAGATCTCCAGAGCTCTGTAAGCCCACTTTCCCAATTTCTCCTTCTCCCAGCATGAAGAAATCTCTTTATAGATGAGAGGGGAAACAGCAGGGGCTTAATTCATCTCTCTCTTCTGCTTTCCCAGACACTCTGCTCTACTCAAAACTTTTCTCCCATTCTGAGCTTTTTCATCGTGAATAGGATTGAAATACCAGTAAGAGTTAGCCAGAAGTGAAATAGGTTTGGGAAATAAAAGCTAGGAGGTCTTTATGGTCCACATCTAGGTTCCTTGCTGCCATACAACTTCCTGAGGGAATAAACAGAACATCAGTTACTCACTTGGAAAGGAAAAAGCTAGGGAGCAAGAAATAAAAATTGATAGGTCAAAATGTTATCCATCCACCCACCCACGTGTACCACCATAACATAAACACAACGAAAGACAAAATTGCTGGATAGATGTACAAGCAGAGAGCTAAAGGGCTGAAGAAGGAGCAACTAGCTTCATTGAGGGATTACTTTTTTCATTTCAACAATGCACTGGAAGACAAATATCTGAATAACCAAAACATCTCAAGGGTTTACTTATTTTTATATACAAAGAAGACTAAATTATTTGCAGCAAAAAAAAAAAAATGCCATTCAGTGCCTAGCAATATATTTATTGTATTGCAATGTCTTTCCTCAACTAATTGACTACAACAATGTAAAATACTTCACCTTATTTTTTTAAACTTAATTGTCTATGTTAGGGAAAATATGGACTTAATGTGACCCTTTGTAACTATAGAATTGATCTTTCTCATAGATGAAATAGGCAAAATAAAATCCAATGATCAAGGTTGCCAATAAGCTGAAATGAGAAACTACATAAGAAGTTTCTTTATAAATTGTAAACTACACATTAGTTATTCTCGCTTCCTTTTCAACATCAGTTCAATGTGCATATAGTAGCTACCAGCCCAAAATTTCTCTCTCCACTCTCTGCCCCTGTAGACTTTTCTTAATGCACCTGAAGTTCATGTCTGTTCTGTCTATTGTCATCAGGTGAGTTGTTTCTCCTTGATGCAAGTCTATCATTACCATTGTTTCCCTCTGCCCACATGGCAGCTCCAGCCTTTGCTACTGATTGGCTGCTGTTACAGGTGATGGAGGCCGATGCAGATGGATTCCAGCAGTTCTCATGAGTATTTTATGTGCATTTGCTGATTTACAGCCAGTTCAGCATTCCTTTAAATGGCCATAAATTGGATTGATCTCATAAATCATATCTAGAGAAAGTGCCTGAGTCCCAGCTCAGGCAGCTATGCTAATGTCTGTGAAAATAACAAAGAAACATCCTCATTCAGGCCTGACTCTACCACATTAAAAGGCCAAATTGTAAGGAGCTGTCAGTTACTCAGAGGGGAAAAGGCAAAAGGGGGAGAAAGGTCTTTGTAAGAATATTAATAACACAGCCAGGAAGAATGTATAGATGTGTGCCAATGAGAATAAACAAGGAGTGAGGTGGTGGGGGGGAGGAAGGGGCCTCTGAAAAAGTGATAAAAGAGAGGTCTGTATATGGAAAAGATAAATGCAAATGAAATATACTGTGTGGCAATGGATTATATCAGTGGCTGATATATGGGATTGAGTATCAGACTGTTGAGCTGGCAGCCATTAATATGATATAGTGGATGTGATATGCTGGGTGATGGCAGTCCTGGTGCGGGGAAAATAAAGCACACACTGCAGTCTTTCAAAACAATGGTTCAAAGAAAAGACAGAAAATTATAGCACTACAAGTTTATAAAACTAAAATCGTGTGAGATAATTATGGATTCTGATAGGGTTCATTATTCTTTATCTATCACCTCTCCAATCTCATCAGGAGGAGAGAGGACTATCCATCCTGCTCCACAGGGGCATTAGCATGGCAGGTTTGCCATTCCATGAGGAATGGCCAAAGTGACCTGGATGTTTTCTCTGGTGAACATACTTCCCCTTGACATTGTCGCCAGAGGTTGACATCCCCGGCCTTCCTCAGTAGAATTGTTTTGAGCTGGCACTCATCTTTAGGATTCCTAGGAATTTAGTTTACTCCCAGAAATTATCTGCTACTCTTGATTCATTCACAAATTCCTTTATCTGACCTTTATTGACAACCTACTATGTACCAAGCACGGTAGTACTGAGGATTTAGAAATTAATGCAAGGAAGTCTTTGAAACAGTTGCCTATTTTTTTTTTTATCCATCTCTTGACTTTTGCATTTGGCTAGCTTGCTCACACAGCATGTTGCAGCTGGTGCATATAAAGAAAGTAGCAGGGCACAATGTTTAGCCTCATGTCGCCAAGCCAGTGAGCTGTAGGTACACTCTAGTTCTCAAGGTGCTGGTCCTTGGGTCCTGACTGTAGTCTGGCATGCACCGCCCGCTGTAGGCACTGAGGCTTTCATAGTTGGTTAGACTCTTCTTCTTGGTTTATTGGACATTAGTTATCCACCCAGCTTTTGGCTTTGCCCACTGCCCTAGTTTTGATATCTCCTCGTTTAAAGCTACTGGGAGATAAATCCTTACCTGAGTACTGCCACACACACACTCCCCTCCTATTCCATCTCAGTTACCACAACACACAAACCTCATGCTGGCACTTCCACAGAAATATTTTTTCTTGTTGATGGACCCTTGACCTATATTTCCCCCCTTTTCCTTGTGCATCTGTTCCCATCCTTGATTTTCCATTATTGTGCATTCCCTCTAGGTCAGCGCTTCTCAACCTGTGTGTCGCCAACCTGTGGGTCGAGACCCCTTTGGAAGTTGAACGACCCTTTCACAGGGGTCGCCTAAGACCATAGGAAAACACATATATAATTACATATTGTTTTTGTGATTAATCACTATGCTTTAATTATGTTCAATTTGTAACAATGAAAATATATCCTGCATATCAAATATTTGTATTATGATTCATAACAGTAGCAAAATTACAGTTATGAAGTAGCAACGAAAATAATTTTATGGTTGGGTGTCACCACAACATGAAGAACTGTATTAAAGGGTCGCGGCATTAGGAAGGTTGAGAACCACTGCTCTAGGTTATCTTCTCCACTCTCCCAGGGATCCAATTACCCCCAATGGTCAATCTCTCTGAATCCTTCATTTCCTCTTCCTCCCTCCTGAACTCCACTCTCAGTCACCTGCTGAACTGTCCGCTGAACAGGCCAAACTCCAGGTCTCACAGGCATTTCAAACTCAGGAGAGAAAGGCCTACCCTCCTTAATGTAATTTCCGTCTCTAGAGCATGATCATTTCCCCAGTCACTCAAAGTAAAACATCTGAGTCACCCTTAATTCCTCCTTTTCTGTGACCAGTCTCCCTGAATAGTCAATTAGAACATGTTTGCCAGTCCTACCTAAAAAATTACTCTGAAATCTCTTCCTGATTCTATATTCTGATGGCCACTGCACAGGTTTCCCTTTCCACCATGGCACTGGCTACTAACTGATCCCCCCACTCCCAATTTTTTTCCATTCAAATATAATCCATCCCACTCAATATAATCTGGATATCATTCTAAAACATATATCTGGTGATGCTACTGCTTTGCTTGAAAACTCCCCACTTATTGCATTCTAAAGAATAATGTTTAATATGAATGCTTACTTGTTCAAAACAGAAAATCATATTACTTAACAAGCATTAAATATGGCACCAACATACTTTCTAACTTTATCTCAAAACATATAGCCCCAACAGATCTTATACTGCTATCACAGCTTGGAATATTTGCCGATCTTGAACACACTTTCAGTGATGGCAACCCACAGAAAAGAACAACTTACCAGACTGATACCAGAACATAACTGCAACCCCACCCATAGCCCCCACAGGATCCTGACATCTCCCTAGCATCCTCAGAAGAAGACATGCATTGTCATGATCCTTTGGCATTCTTAGGCCTGCTGGCAATCTCAAAGTTATCAACAGAGACATCCTCCACATCCTAGTTGAGACACTGATCAGATTGGGAAGTTTCAACTTTCAATTGTTCCCAAACACAAATCTACATGTAAATTACTGCAGAATTTCCTAAAATACAGAATTCCATGCCTCACTCCTGGAAGTTATAATTTGGAGATCTGGAATGGGGCTAGAGAATTTGTATATTAAACAAGATTTCCCAGATAATCCTGAGGTTCAGCCAAGTGTGACAATCAATGGTTTAAATTAGCTGGATGGCTGATAGAGCCAAGATGAATAATGGGACCAGATTAATTAGCTGGCTTTCCCATTGGAACAGAGTAATTCAGAACAACATCAGAAAGTTGGCTGGGGTGGGAGTGGTGGCGCTGAGAGGATGAGGAAGAAAACTGAAACCATCAAAATTCTTTTCAAATCTCAGAGATGATAATATTTTCTTTGAGGCTGATAAATAAAAGATGGCCTCTCCCATCTGGCTTTATGATATGGAAACATTGTCAAGGAGACATTTATAAAAGTGTCACAGAGTTGTTAAAGGATAACTATGGTTCTTAAATTTTAAAAGATGAGCTCCAGGCTTCTTTGTGTTCTATCTTACACAAATGCTAGAGTCACTGAAGTGGGCACCTGACATTTCCAAAGGGTCATATTTACATTTCTCACAAATTGAGCTAATGTTGTTTAAAACAGTGCAAATCTCACTTTATAGTTCCGTTTTCCTTCTTTTAAGTTTACCAAACCTCACTGTTTATTCTAACTTGACAGCTGGTTAAACTGACAATAGAACCTGCTGTTATGGGGCACTGTGTCCAGGTTGTCAAGAGAGGCTGCACTGCCTTGGAGACCCATGGCCACCAGGGACTCATATTTCACATTCTTTCATTGGTAAGTGCCCTCCCTTGAGGTTGCTTTGGATGCCACTGAGATGCCCCAGCTTCAGTGATTTTTAACATATATAAGTGGACTTTTCTGTAATTGCCATAGTGTTTGTGATCTGTCATTTATGGCAGCTTGGCTTTCATCAAGACCTTTCTGTGCTAAAGTTTCTTTACTGATAAAATAATAATAAAAAAGTGTTACTTGTGCTCCTTGTTAGGGATGGTCAGAGAAACAAATGATGTGTGAGTGAGTGATTGGGGTCTTCTGGAAAGTGGTTCATGTGGCCTTCAAGTAGGGGGAAGAGTGAGCTCTACTAGTATAAGATCTTGTAGCAGCTCAAGCAGGAAGAAAAATAAAACAAGAGGAGGCCACTGAGAACATAGCACACTAGCCACACAGAAACTGGTAAAGTGACAAAAGCAACAAAAGCAAAGAAAAATGTGGGATCAGAGTATGTTAAGCCCAAGTTTTCCTAGGTTCACAGCCACCATCAATGTCAGTAAATGGAGATGGAAAACAGGGATACAGAAAAAGACTGGTGACTTGTGATGGGGAAAGGGTAAGGAGGAAAAAATTGGGACAGTGAAGTGGGAAAGAAAAAAATAAAAGTATGACTGTTGGCCATTGATAATAAGAAGAAACTAAGGCAAGAGAGAAGAAAAATTCTTCTGTTTCTGGGAATTAGATATATGGCATCAAAAAATAATATTTTTTCAACCCAACTATCTTAGCCTGACCATTCCTGTAGCTGTGAAATTAAATATGCAATGATGATATTTTAACCCTCAGTCTACTTGACTTTGCAAAGTCCTGCCTTTTCCCAGGTTTCCTTTCCAAAATGTTTCTGGAGAATGAGACAATGAACCATGAATCTGGTCTCATTGCTGCTCCACACACCTGCCTCAGTTCACTGTCTGGCTCAGTTCTCTGCTCCTTTCAACCCCCGTCCTCTTCAGAGGGCCTTATCTCAAGTGGCTGCTGCTGGCTCTGAACCCTCGAACCTCAGTATCTTCTTTGCCAGCTTTTCCCCTACATTCCCATAATAGAAAAGAGAAAATCTGAAACTTTTAAGAAAATTTTACAGATGGTTGGAGATAGTGAAAGAAACACAACAGGGAGAATAACTCATATCTACCGCTAGCTGTGTGTATGCTCTGGGTGCACAGACCTATCTATGCCTACTACTTAAGGTTCTTTAACAGTTCATAGCCCTGACTTACTCCTCATCTGCTCCTCAGAGCAGAAACCAACATACCCCTGTCCCCTTACCAAAAGAGCTTCAGGCATGTCAGTGCCCTACCACCCAACTGTCCAGAGATCCAGGGAAAGTGGAAATGGTTTCCACCAATGTCCATCTAAGGCCCTCCTCCTGAGTACTCACTTCTTGCTCCAGGATTGATCTTTCAATGGGAAGATTCCTTTCAGGGAAAACTCTGTCCCACCCATTGGGTATTATCTTTCTTATTTGTTCCTAAATGATATCAATGAACTATCTTCTATATATATAAAAGGCTAATATGCTAAGTGTCTGACCATCTGACCAGTTGCTCTAATGCACACTGACCACCAGAGGGCAGATGTTCAACCCAGGAGCTGCAGTGACGCACACAGAGAAATGGCACTGCGGACCTGGCACCCACAAAGCAACACTCGGCTTCCCCCCAAGTGGGACACAGCCCCCACCACCACCCCAGAGTGACACCCCACCAAATCGCAGCCGACGCTGCCTAGACCCCATGATACAAAATGTGGCCAGAGCCCTGCCCAGGCAGGAAACACTGGCTGTGGGTGCCAGGTAATGAAGTCATGTAGCAACACCCAGCTTCCTCTCCCTAGTGGCAACTAGCCTCCTTGCAGTTTCTTCAGCCCAGGAACACGACTTGCTTTATTGCCAGGTGGAAACATTTCACACTTGAACCAAATGTCTGTGAAGTGTTTTCCCATGTCTCATCTCATTTGATCCTGACAGAAGTCCTGGAGTAGGTAGACAGGAGATTCGGTGGAATCCTATTTTCTTTTCATTAACTGGAAAAGAGAGATTTATAAAGCTTAGAAACTTGACCCAACTGAAAAGAAGAAATGGTGGGCCTTGAAAATTGACAATTACCTGAAAGAGAAAGTTGGGGTGCTTCACTGGGCTGGAAAAAGTTTATCTCAGTCAGAAAGCAGGTCTAATTAAGCAAGTTTATTCTATATATATATATATAAAAGGCTAAGTTGACTCATGAATGTGCAATACATATAAAGCCCTCACTTTATATGTGGGTGCCAGGTAATGACATCATGTAGTAACACTCAGCTTCCTCTCCCTAGCAGTGACTAGCCTCCTTGCAGTTTTTTCAGCAGGAACACAACTTGTTTTATAGCCAGGTGGAAACATTTCACACTTGAACATTTCACACGTGTGTTTTGATCTGTCATTGTTGATTGTGAATTTGGTTGACACTTCTATTATGGAGAAAGGGCGAATAGCAATATTAAAATATTACTTCTAATTAATTTTCTTTCAATGTGCACGAATTTATGCACTGGGCCTCTAGTATTTCATAAAGCTTTAAGAACTCCAAGGGTAGGTAATAACTACAAAGCAGCCCAGGCCAAACAAATACATATACTCACAAGGACAAGGCCTGTCCTTCCCAGCCTTCCCTTGTTCCCAGGTGGTGTCCCCTACCCATCTCCCACACTGAGTGCTGACCCAAAGCCGAGACCCTGACAATATAAGAGCTTGAGATACTCCCACCATATAATCCAGTATTCACCTGTCACCTCCAGAATATTCTCAAATGCAGAAGCTTGTATTTTCAAAGGTTTCCCAATTTGGACAATAAATTGGGAAACCAATTTGGACAATAAATTGGGAAACCTTGGCCTACCTAATTAGAGTGGGATTAACCAAAGCGCATTAATAAAGACCCTTAATATCACTTCCCTGGACTATTGTATAAAATTATAACTTGAAATATTTGCCTCCATTTCTAGCTACCACTTCTTATTTATTTAGCAAATATTACTAGATGCTTACTAGTAATACTATTGGAATGTTCTTGACACAGGTTGTATAATACTAAAACAAACAAAGTTATTACTTTCACAAAGCCTATGTTCCAATGGACAAAAAAACAAAACAAAACAAAAACACAACACTTATTAAACTAAAAATTTGGCCATAACACTTCCCTACCCCAAGTTTTTAGAAAGTCCCTATTGCTTGCATACTAAAGGTCAAACTCCTAGACTGACACCCAAGTCTCCCCCCACTCCCAACTTCTGAGCTTGTTCCTCTAAGTTTGTCTCTTAATGTGACCCCAATTTTACCAACAATATTCTATATTCCTCATATCTTTTCATGTTTCAGCCATTTGTGTGTGCTTTTCAGAATAGCCCTGCTCACTTTTTCCCTTGTGGACTCCCCTACTTATCTATCAAGTTTCAACTCGATGTCATTTAATTTCTACGGTTTTCCCTCAGCCTTGAAGGCAGAATTAATCACTCCCTTATCTGTGAGCTCAAAGTAGTTTATAAACACATTTGTCTTAGCACATATCACATCATGGTTTGGTTAATATGTTTATGGGTCTTTCTTTCCCAGTAGACTGTGAGTTCTTCAAAGACAGGGACCATATCTTATTCATTCCTGTGCTACCTATGACAAGAATAGCCAAGTGGCTCAATAAATATTTGTTGAATTTCATTAAAAATCTGAGGACATCCATATGTTTAAGCAAGATATTTTATAAAAATCTTTGACAAAAAAAATGGAAATGTAAAATATCAGAGGATATGATAAAAATGTGCAGTGGTTTTCATAGAGAAATGGAAAAATCTAAAAGTTTGGTGAATGCAATATAAATAACAGAAAATGTCAAAAAACAAAGGTGAAAATGATATTTATTATGTTTGTATAAAAAAATAAAAGTGTAAGTTAAGAATAGCAGCAGAGATATATTAATCTTCCTAGGAGCCCAGAAGAACTCTATAAAAGGACCACCTGAAGGCTGAGCAAAGCATTCTCTCTCCTTTACTACTCTTGCCTTGGCTTCAGCATTAGACCCCAGCTTTAAATATAATATATATTTTTAATAGTGGAAAGAGGAGGTAGAATTCAGCAGGAGAAGCAAAGCAAAGCTTAAAATTCTTTGAAAATCCCACATACCAGTAAATATATGAAATAATAGAGAAGACTGAAGACATGAAATGAAAAAAATGAACAAAAAGTATCGTTTTGTATGTCTTAAATTTCATATAAATGGATTCATGCTATCTCCACCCACAATTTATTTTTTTATTCCATTTTTTATTCTAAACATCCATTGGATAGAGCGTATATGAGGTCAACCACTGCACTTGATCTCAAATGTTGGTCAAGTGCCTGCCTCTGATACATCATAAACTCATTGTGAACTGACATTATGCATATAAATTACTTATAGCAATGCCTTGCACATAGTTAACACTCAATAAAGATTACCCATCATTATTATTTTCACCATTATTGTCATTTATTCATATGAATATATAATTTATATTCCATTCCTCAGTTGATGAACTTTTAAATAGTATCCAATATTTCACTTATACCAAAGAAAGTGTCATAGTGGACATCCTTGTACATACCTCCTTGTATATATGTGTGAATTGTTGAATAGAAGGATGTGATAGAGCATTTCACTAGTGACTTTCAATGAATCATGCCTCCCTCCATCCATGCCCCTGTAAATGTCTCCTCCCATATTGACCTTAAAGTGTTGCATGTGACTCTTTGTCCAATGGGATTTTGCCGGCTGATAATTCTCTATGGCCTTCTCACATTTCTACACATCTAACAAGTAAGGCAGTAATTGGCCTTTTGTTCCAGCCTGTCTTTTCAAGGATGTTTGTATAGCAAATGGCCTTAAGAGATAAAGATAGTGTCTCCCTGCAGAGCAAAGGGCAGATTTGCTTAACGTCCTACACCATAAAGATGATGTCTTCCTGTGGGCTAAGGCATAATTGCTTGCAGTTACTTGAAAAAAATTTAGGTTCTATTAGCTCAGAGTTCCTCAGTTGTGTATTGGCTTCAGCATTAGACCCCCAGCTTTATTTGAAGCATCATTTGAAGCATCCACCTCTATATCATTCTCCCATGACTCAAGAGGCAAGGAAAACACCAGTACCATGCTCATGCTACTTGCTGTGCTCTGAGTAACAAAATCCTTTGCCTCTGGACCAAGAGACATGTATTTTCTACCAGGTTCCAGAAGACTAGAGCAGGTTAATTTGTTAGATCAGAGGTAAAATAAAATTTCATAGCCTTCATAGTCTCTATAGATATTAGCAAGTGTGATGAAAGGAGAAGCTTAAAATCTGTGTACACATTGCGGTTGCTGTCTGTTGCTTCTGGATACTCTGGACACCATGTGAAAAAATCCAGGCTCATCTCCTGAAGGATGATAAAGAGCCTGAGGAGAGACGCCTCACATATCCCAGTCAAGGCCTAAAACTACTTGGGAGATGAGAAATGGCATTATGAGAAAGCAGAGATGAACTATTTCAGCCCAAGTTGCTCGCTCAGAAACTGATCAGTAGTAAGTTGTTTTAAACCACTAATTTTGAAGATCATTGATTACACAGTAAAAAGTTACTTTGGAAAGGTTATTGCCCTGGACAGTGTGGTTCAGGTTATTGAGTCTTGCGCCATGCATCGAGAGGTCTACAGTTGACTGTTGGATTCTGGTCAAGGCACATGCCCGGGTTGAGGGCTTGATCCCCAGTAGGGCGCATGCAGGAGGCAGCCAATGTTTCTCTCTCTCTCTCTACCTCTCCCTAAAAATCAATAAAACATATTTTTAAAAGGTACTTTACAAATCAGTTAGTTAGAACCTAATATATACCTGATATTAATACAGGTGCTAGAGATATAGCAATGAACAAAACTGCAATAGATTTTAGTGGGTATATTCAGTTTTAGCTTTGTTTGGTACTGGAAAAAATGATCCACAAAGTTACGTTTTAATACTAACTTAAAGCAACTCATGAATGCAAGATCATTCCCTCTACCATATATTAATCAATAGTTATTATTTTAGGACTTTTTTCCCCTCAATCTGATAAATGTAAAATTGTAAAAATGTAAAATTTTTCTGGTTACTAATGATTTGTTTTCATATTTTATTGTCTATTTGTAATTACTATTCACTGAATTTCTGGCTCATATCCTTTACCCACCTTACTGTTGGGTTGTCTTTTTACTTATTTATTGTTCTTTATGTATACAAACACTAATCCTTTATCAGTAAAGTGGGTTGCAAATATCACCTACCAGTCTGAGGTTTGCCTTTAAATTATAGGCTTTTCCCTCTCCCGGCATCAAAAAACTTTTTTAAATGTTTCTCCAGCTTTGTAATAAGTTTTAAAATCTTATAGATGGCAAGTCCTCCTTGATTCTCATTCAGTTATCTTGACTAATCTAGTTCCTATTTGCTTCCATTACATTTGCCTCCATATACATACATCTTGTCAAATTCCACTAAAAGTGTTGCTTTAATTACTTTGAATTTATTATTAAATTTGAAGTTAAATATTGCCTTTAAGATATTAAGTCTTCCCATTATGAACATGATACCTCTACATTTATGACCTTTAATAATATGTTATAACTTTTTGCTGCAATGATTGCACAAGTCTTTTATTGGGCTTAGTTTCAGATAGATAAATTAGATAGATGATAGATAGATAGATGATAGAAATGCTTTTTTAAAAACTGTATTATTTTCTTGGTTGTCACTGATGCCTTTGGGGTCTTGTGTCACATCTCCTCCATCCCCTCTGATTTAAGACTCAATTGTGGCAGACAGTTTCATATGAAAGGCTCCTAGGGCCTTCGCTGAGTCCACAGAAGCCTAGTGGAGAATGGAAGCCATGGGTAAATGACCCAGCATCCTCTCCTTTCAACCAGCAATTCTGAAAGTCTATGTGCTTCCCAGATGTCTCAGTAAAATCAAACACCCATTGTCTATAGCAGTGACATCAATAATTCACCCAAGTATTGGCTTTTGTTCCTTCCCTTGTTTGCTCTCCTGTCCTTATTACTGCTCCTTGAGTTCATATCAGCAATTAATTAGCTGCCCTGGCTGGGTGGTTCAGTTGGTTGAACCTTGTCCCAGTGTACACTTTGAGGTGGTGGATTTGATTCCAGTCAGGACACATACCCAGGTTGCGGGTTCCATTACCAGTTGGTGGAGCAAGCAGAAGGCAACTGATTGATGCTTTTCTCTCTCTCTCTTCCTTCCTCTCTCTAAAATCAATTTTAAAAAAAAACATTAAAAATTTAATTAGCTCTACCCAAATTATTGTTTTAGGTTCTGCTTTCAGCAGAAACCCCAACTTAGAGATTGATCTATATAGGAAGGCTATTTATTTTTGCCTAGTGATTACTTTCCAAAAACCTTGCTGAATTCTCTCAATTCTTATAAATTGAAATAGATCTTCTTGAATTGTTTATGTACTTAAACACATTGTCTTTTAATAATAAGAATGAAATTTTTCCTTTCAAAACCTTAGCATTCATATGTGTTATTTCTTGTCTTATTACAAAGACTAGAACTTATAATATTACTAGAGGCCTGGTGCACAAAAATTTGTGCCCTCGGGGGGGAGAGGGGGTCCCTCAGCCCGGCCTGTGCCTTCTCGCAGTCTGGGACCCCTCCAGAGATAATGACCTGCTGGCTTAGGCCTGCTCTCGGGTGGCAGAGGGCAGGCCCAATCCCTAGGTGCAGCCCCTGGTCGGGCTCAGAGCAGGGCTGATTGGGGAGTTGGGGCGCCACCCCTTGTCATGCACAGAGCAGGGCGGATCGGGAGGTTGCGATGCCACCCCTTGTCACGCTCAGGGTAGGGCCGATTGGGGGGTTGGGGCACCGCACCTTGTCACACTCAAGGCAGGGTCGATAGGGAGGT
>NW_005367587.1:4121773-4125710 GCF_000412655.1 Myotis brandtii
TTTACATATCACCCTGATTAGCCAATGGGAAGGGTAGCGGAGGTATGGCTAATTATCATGTTTCTCTATTATTAGATAGGATGTTGAGAAACAGGAAAATATTAAGTCTCCTTAAATCTTTTTGACTTCATAAGGAATGCTTTTTATTATTTAGTTGTGCATATTTCCTGTAGGTTTCTGATAGAGATACCTTATTAAGGTGATAAAGTTTCCTTCTATTTTTAATTGGCCTAAATGCTACATTATGAATGATTGTTAAATAAAGTTGAATGCTTTTCCCTGCATCTACTATTAATATTTTTTTCATGTAATCAGTGCTTTACAGTATGAAATTGTTCTTGCATGGCTCAGAAAAAAAACTATTTGCCAATTTCTTCATCCAGATTTGATATCATTTCTGGTTAGCCTCCAAAATGTGTTGGAAAATTATTTCCATTTTCAATCACTTTTTTTAAATTGGTGAATTTTACTCTTTTGGGAATTGTCCATATTATTAGTTTTAAAAACTATTATTAAAGAACCTGAGGCCCAGTGCATGAATTTCATGCACTGGGGGAAGGTGGGCGGCCCCTCCATTTAGCCTGTGCCCTCTCGCAGTCCAGGAGCCCTCAGGGGATAGCCATTAGTAGGACATCCTTAGTGCTGCTGTGGAGGCAGAAGAGGCTCCCACTACCACCGCTGCCCTTGCCAGTCCCATGACCCTGGCTTTGGGCTGAGTGATGCTCCCCCTGTGGGAGCACACTGACCATCAGGGGGAAGCTCCTGCATTGAGCATCTGCCCCCTGGTGGTCAGTGTGCATCACAGTGACCTGTCATTCCGCCATCAGATAGCCGAAACCAGCTCTCCGACATCCCCTGAGGGGTCCAAGATTGTGACAGGGCACAGGCCAGGCTGAGGGACCCCACCAGTGCACAATTAGGGCCAGGGAAGGCTGTGGGAGGTTAGACAGCTGGAGAGGGACTGCAGAAGGGCTCCACATGTGTCCAGCCCATCTCGCTCAGTTCCAATTGACTGGACCCCAGCAGCAAGCTAACCTACCAGTTGCAGCTTCTACCCCATGATGGTCAGTGCATGTCATAGCAACTGGTTGACTGGTTGACTGTCTGCCCCCTGGTGGTCAGTGCATGTCATAGTGAGCAGTTGAATGGCCTTAGAATATCATTAGCATATTAAGCTTTGATTGGTTGAATGGTCAACTGGATGACCAGACACTTAGCATTTCAGGCTTTTATTATATAGGATTGATACCATTTTTTTATTATTTTAAACCTCTTTACATATCTTGCTGTACACTTCTTTTAATTTCTAATATTATTTGTAGTTTTTCTCTTTTTCTCTCTATATTGTTTGATAACCACCTATTTCACTTGTCTTTTAAAATAACCAGCCTTTGGTTTGGGTTTATTCTTTTGTTATTTGTTTCAGTTTTCTTGGTAAAGTTTTCTATTTCAAAATTTCTGACTTATTTCTCCTTTTTCTTTTGTAATACTTGTTTTAGATTTACTTTTCTATTATATTTTACAGATTTAACTAAATATACTTAATACAAAATGAATTAGACATAAGTTTACAATTTGATGTGTTTTGATATATATTTATGCATGTGGAACAATCAACATAATCAAGATATTGAATATTTGTCACCCTAAAGATTCCCATGCTCTTTTTTAACTTTATTTATATATATATTATTGATTTTTTACAGAGAGGAAGGGAGAGGCATAGAGAGTTAGAAACATCAATGAAAGAGAAACATTGATCAGCTGCCTCTTGCACACCCCCTACTGGGGATGTGCCCACAACCAAGGTACATGCCCTTCACCTGAATTGAACCTGGGACCCTTCAGTCCACAGGCCAACGCTCCATCCACTGAGCCAATCCAGTTAGGGCTTAACGTTATTTTTATTGTTGACACTGTTAAGGATGTCCCCATTAGCCCCGCTTAGCCCACCTCTACCCAGCCCCCTGCCCCCCTAATGCATCCATTATCCTCTCTTCCTATTGCATAATCTCCCAGATAACTACTGTTATGTGTCCCATCAATGTAGATTATTTTTCATTTCTAAAACTTTATATAAATGAAAACTACTTTTTTTGACCTGGTTTCTTTCTCAAAGCATACTTCTTTTGAAACTCATGTATGTTCAGGAATGTGTCAATAGTTTGTTCTTCTTAATGCTGAATATTATTTTATTGAACAGATCTTACAGAATTTTGTTAATCCATTCAATATTGAAGAACTTCAGGTTGCCTTCCGTTACTGTCTGTTACAGAGAGATTGGCATATATGGCTTTTTCTCTTGGCTATGTAGCTTGGAATAGAACAGCTGTTTCTAATGGTAGACCTATGTTTAAATTTTTATGAAAATACCAAACTGTTTTTCAAAGTAGTACATGAGAATTCTAGTTGCTCCAATTCCTTGCCAAAATTTGGTGGGAATAACCTTTTTATCCGCTCTAGATGGCAGATAACATTATTTCACTGTGGCTTTAATTTGCATTTCTTAATGACTAATGATGCTACACATCTTTTGATGTACTTATTTTCTATCTATATTTTTTGGATAAGTATTTGAATATTTTGTCCTTTTGTTTTTCTTATTATTATTGGATTATAAGTGTTCTTTATGTATTCTAGTTACAAGTCTTTTCTCAGATAAAGTTTTTGTAAATATATTCTCAGTCAATAGTGTTTTTTTCTTAAATTTTGTTGAAAGCATTTTATTATTTTGATAATTAGGTTTATTATGTTATATTTTATAGTTCATTCTTTTTATCTCTTACTTAAAAATCTTTATCTAACACAATATCATTTTAGATCTTACATTTAGATCTACATCCCATAATAAACATTAAGTTTTGCATTTGAGGTAAGAGTTAAGGATTATATTTGCACTTTCAAGTAATTTACACCATTACTTGAAAGATTGTCCTTTCCTCATTGAATGGCCTTAACATCGTTACCAAAATCAAATGACTTTATATGTGAGAGTCTATTTTGGGATTCTCTATTCTGTTCCAATGACCTAAATATTTATCTTTATGCCAATGCCATAATGTCTAGATAACTGTAGTGTTATATTGTCTTAAATAAAATACTGTAACTCTTTCAAATTTGGTCATAATTATCAAAATTGTTTTTTTTATACTCTAAGTCCTGGCTTTTTTCATGTACCTTTTAGAATCAACTTGTCAATTTCTACAAAATAAAACAATATCTAGGATTTTAAATCAGTTTTGTATTGCCTCTATAGATAGAGTTACAAAGAATTGACAACTTAATATTGAATGTCCCAAACCATAATAATGGTTTGTCTCTACATTTAAGTCATTTGCTTTCTCTCAATAATATTTTAATTATCAGTTTAGCAGTCCTATACATAATTTGTTAAAGTAGTTCCTGTTCCATATTCTTATAATATTTTAAATGGCATTATTTTTTAAATTTGTATTTACAATTATTTGTTGCTAATACACACAATCATGTCTCTCTTTAACAAGCTCATTATGTCTTCTTCATATTGGGCTTATAGTATCTACACTAATAAAAGAGAAACATGGTAATTAGCATACGACCGCTACCCTTCCCATTGGCTAATCAGCATATCCTTATGCAAATTAACTGTCAGCCAAGATGGCGGCCGGCAGCCATGCACTGAAACGAACAGGGAGGCTTGCTTGCTCCAGTGACTGCAGACTCCAACGTTCCCCGCCTGACTTGCCGGCCTCTCAGCTGCAACTCTAAGCAACTATGTTGCAAATATAGAAGCTAAACAAAACCCCAGAAACCTGCTTTAGTCAGCCGGGCCTCAGCCAGCCTGACCACAACATTGTATCAAATACAGAAGGTAAACCAAGGTCAGAAACCTGCTTTCAGCAGCTGAGGCCTCAGAGCTAAAGCTGGCCCAGAATAAAAAAAAAAAAAAAAAAAAAAG
>NW_005367587.1:4126450-4130894 GCF_000412655.1 Myotis brandtii
ACCCTGCCTTGAGTGTGACAGGGGGCGGTGCCCCAACCCCCCAATCGGCCGTACCCTGAGTGTGACTGAGGGTGGCATCGCAACCTCCCGATCCGCCCTGCTCTGTGCATGACAGGGGGCGGTGCCCCAACTCCCCAATCGGCCCTGCTCTGAGCCTGACCAGGGGCTGCACCTAGGGATTGGGCCTGCCCTCTGCCACCTGGGAGCAGGCCTAAGCCAGCAGGTCATTATCTCCCGAGGGGTCCCAGACTGCGAGAGGGCACAGGCCAGGCTGGGGGACCCCCCTCCCCCCCTGTGTGCACAAATTTTTGTGCACTGGGCCTCTAGTCCTATATAATAAATGCCTAATATGCAAATTGTCCCCTCGAGCAGTCTTTTGACCGAGAGTTCGACCAAGAGACTGGGAGTTCGACTAATCGCTATGACATGTGCTGACCACTAGGGGGCAGAGCGAAACATGGCAGGCATTGGTGACACGGCACTGGCAGTGGGGACAGTTGAGTCACTGCTAGCCCCAATGAGCCCAATGAGAGCAAGACCGCAGTGAGATGGTGAAGCAGGTGAGCGGGCAGTGCCAGGCCAAGGCAGGTGTGAGGGGGCTTTGATTGCCCCACCAATGGCCCCACAGATGGCAACCAGCAGCGATGGCAGCTGGGGGTGGGGCCATGACCTGGCTCCCAGGCATTGAAGGAGTCAGGCAGGGGGCCCAGCCCCAATTGATCACCTAGCAGGTGGGATGATGGAGCAGGTGAGGGGGTGGCACCAGGCCATAGCAGGGTGGCAGGTGGGGCTGTAGGGCTGCAGGGCTGTGAGGCTGGGGTGTGAGCTGGGGCTGTAAGCCTGTGGGCACGAGCTGGGACCAGAATCTCGCAGGCCATCCCAAGGGACCCCACACTAGAGGCCCAGTGCATGAAATTCATGCACGGGTGGCGTCCCTAGGCCAGGCCGGCAATCAGGGCTGATCAGATCCCCCGCCTCCCCGCCTTCTCCTCTCCCCACCACCCATGCATGGCCACCATGCGGTTCCCCACCTCCCCTCGCCACCCACGTCTGCCGCCACTCAGCCCCGGTTCACCATTCCAGCCCAGGGCCTCCCCGCCTTCTCCTCTCCTCACCACCCATGCATGGCCACCATGGGGTTCCCCACCTCCCCTCGCCACCCACGTCTGCCGCCACTCAGCCCCGGTTCACCATTCCAGCCCAGGGTCTAGTCCTGACCAGGTGATCGGGACCTGCTGGCTGGGTGAGGGAACCAGGAGGTTGGCCAGTAGGCCCGGATCAGGAGATTGGGGTCTGCAGGCCAGGGGGCGGGGCCAACTGCCACCGAGGCTAGCAGACAGTAGGCAGATCGGGGCCTGCCGGCCAAGGGGAGAGACAGGGGAGGGACTTGGGAAGTTGGCTGCTGGCCCAGAGGGAGCTGGCCCTTGGCCCCCTGGGAAAGGGGCCACGTTCACTGCCATCCACAACTAGGTCCCCATTTTAGCCCCAGGGTCCTGCCCCAATCAGGCCATCGGGGCCTGCTGTCCAGGGGGAGGGACCAGGAGGTTGGCTGGCAGGCCCCATTGGCAATCGGTGCCTGTGGGCTGGGGGCATCTCCTGCGTTGAGCGTCTGCCTCCTGGTGGTCAGTGCACATCATAGCGACAAGTCATTCCGGTTGTTCTGGTTGTACATTGTAATGGTTGCTTAGGCTTTTATATATAGAGATATTTAATGTTTTTATCTGTATCTTTAATAATTTTCTCTTTGAATGATTCATTAGATTCTGAGATGCATTTATGTAAAAGTTTATGTTACAATAAAAATTTTTTCAATCTCTCCTTGAAATTCTTTGCTTTTTTGCTTCATATATTTCACATCTATATTGTTAGGGATATGAAGTTTGTGACTGTTATATATTGTGACATTATTCTACTTACCATTAAGCATATTTATTTTTGCCTGCATCTATGACTCTCTAAAATTAATTTTTTTAAATATAGCATTTTCCAATTAAAATTTAAAAATAAAGTGATAGACATAATTTTCTATTTTGATTTTATTGTATGTTAGAAAGAAAATTATAAATTTATGAATATTTTAAAATAAAATGTACATGCAATTATATCATTATCGTAAATCAATTATTTTATATAATTGTCCTGAATTTGAAACCCTTCTTTTGTACTCAGAAACACAAAAATACACCACCAATTGGTAATTTTAAAAAATGGGAGAAACTAATTGATCTACTAGAAAAGTAATTGATCTAATAGAAAAATTTTATAATCCATCCCCAAATATAAAAAATTCCTAGAGCAACTTCATAAAGTTATGGATTAAGCTATTAAGTGTAAAATTTAAAAGGATAGATTAACTAAAGTGTCTTATTTCTTAATGCATATATCTTTGATTTTTGTGAAAAACTATTTAACTCAATGCTTTTGTCATTATTAATAATTATTAATATCATTGTTAATCACCTGTTTCCAAATGTCTTAGTCCAAGCTGCTATAACAAATACCAAAGATTGGTTGGCTTAAACAACAGAAGTTTGTGTCTCACAGTTCTAGAGGCTGGGAAGTCTGAGATAAGGGTGCCAGCATGGTGCAACGTGGGGTTTGGGGTGCAGACTTTTCTTCCTGTGGGTTCTTGTCCTCACAAAATTTGAAGAATAAACTCACGGACAAAAAGGCTTCTTTAATAAAAAAAAAAATGTAGAAGTTTATTGGAAGCAGGTACAAACTCCATCTGGGCAAGAGTGTCCCCAAAGGGGACCCCATGGGGAGCCCCCCCCCCCATGGGAAAAGCCTGCTCTCTCTCTCTCTTTAATGGGAAAAATTTAAAAAAATCCTGGCTTGTGTCCCTTTGTTTTCAGTTTATATATGCTGCAGTTCTTTCTTTGAATCTGATCTTTATTAATTGCTCCCTTTCCTTAATTTGGGACCCCCCATGCTTTCCTTATTGGTTATTTTGTTACATAGTTTCAGTTTCAAAGCTCAAAGCCCATGTGGTACTCCCCATATTCTCTCCCCCTTATCTTGTTGGTTGGAGTTGCCTTTGATCTCCCAGCTGCTCAGGCCAAAGATACCCCTGTCTTTGTTTTATGGTTGTTTTAATTGCTCAGACCAGAAATGTTTCCATCTTCCTGGACCTGCTCTTCCTTTGGCATTTCTCTATCCTCTGCATAAGTAAGAAAAGCATTTTGGCTTCTTCAAATCTCCATCTATGCATTCCTCTCCCATGGACCCTCTTTATCTCTAAGAGTCCCTAAACCTGCCTGTTTTGTCCCTAAAACTCCTTTCAATGGTAGGGTTTTGGGTAAGGGTCTCTGCATGGTTTGCAAATTGTTGTCCTCTTGTATTTTGTTTTCATTATATATGCTGCAGTTCTTTCTTTGAATCTGATCTTTATTAATTGCTCCCTTTCCTTAATTTGGGACCCCCCATGCTTTCCTTATTGGTTATTTTGTTACATAGTTTCAGTTTCAAAGCTCAAAGCCCATGTGGTACTCCCCATATTCTCTCCCCCTTATCTTGTTGGTTGGAGTTGCCTTTGATCTCCCAGCTGCTCAGGCCAGAGATACCCCTGTCTTTGTTTTATGGTTGTTTTAATTGCTCAGACCAGAAATGTTTCCATCTTCCTGGACCTGCTCTTCCTTTGGCATTTCTCTATCCTCTGCATAAGTAAGAAAAGCATTTTGGCTTCTTCAAATCTCCATCTATGCATTCCTCTCCCATGGACCCTCTTTATCTCTAAGACTCCCTAAACCTGCCTGTTTTGTCCCTAAAACTCCTTTCAATGGTAGGGTTTTGGTAAGGGTCCTCTGCATGGTTTGCAAATTGTTGTCCTCTTGTATCCTAAGATCCCTAAGGGTTCCATACTCATGACCGAGTTACTTTCCAAAGATCCATTTCCAAATATAAAGAAAGAGATTACATTTTGAGAGGACACAAACATTCAGCCCATAGCCGTATATTATGGCTATTTTTATTACCGTGTTCATCTATTTTGTTACTCTTAAAATACTTTATGTAGTTTATATCATTAAATATTTCACAAATTCTATCATTTCTAAATTGTCATTTTAATTTTTACAATAATTTTATAGCATATATCAATTTTAATTGTAATTTATGCAAAATATCAATCTGCCTCTAGGATTTTTTTTCTTTTATGCATACAATATTTTCTCTGAACTCCAAACCTTCATTTTCTTCTCAGCATTTTATGGTTGGCCCCCTTTTTTTGTTTGTTTTAATTATTTTATTAATTAGAAATTACATTTACCCAAATACATTGTATTTTCCATATTGATTTTGTGTGAACGATGTCATTCTGTATATAAATGTGATGAATCTATCTTTATGTTTTACTTGGTACATTAATCAGTCAGTTCTTATCCCATACCAAACTATTTTAATGACTTTGGCATTCTAATACCATTTCATTATTTATATATATATA
>NW_005367587.1:4130924-4131448 GCF_000412655.1 Myotis brandtii
GATGTGCCCGCAGCCAAGGTACATGCCCTTCACCGGAATAGAACCTGGGACCCCTGAGTCCGCAGGCCGACGCTCTATCCACTGAGCCAAACCGGTTCGGCCCATTTCATTATTAACCAGTAAAAATGACTTCTCATTATTCTTTGATTTTCAGAATTTGTGGATGTTATAATTATTAATATTTCAAGATGACTTTTAGAACCATCCATTGATACCTTGTCTTGAATTATATCATATTATAAATTGTGCTATATGGAGAATTAATATTTTTTAATATTAAATCTTGGTATTTACCTCCACAAATTCATTATATTTGGTATGTTTTTTGCACTTATCTTACATTTCTTATTAGGTTTATTTATACATATTTTATATTTATTAATGCTTGTTAGTAGGATGACCATATAATTTGTTTTTCAAACCAGTAGATTTAATAGTGAAAGAGAACACTTAATAATAACAGACATAAACTGGATCTCATAACTGATATAAATATGATATTTTGTAATTTTATTTTCTAGTAG
>NW_005367587.1:4131583-4137806 GCF_000412655.1 Myotis brandtii
GCCTCTTTACCTTTATTATTAAATATAACCATTTATAATAAAGTGACTTATTTTCTGATTGTTCAATATGTTATTTATTTATAATGATTATTTTGACACTATATCATAATAACTATAACCCCAATTTATTTTTCATACCTTATTGCATTATATACAACTTCCAGAAAAAATATTAAATACTAGAAATGAAAAAGGGATTTTTAAAAAAATTTCTCACATCTTGAGAACATCACTACAACAAAACTACTTTGATGTTAATGGTAGTTGTTTCATGTTAAGGAAGTTATATTTCTAAATTTTTTGGTAAATAATACTTTAATCTATAATAATAAAAGCCTAAAATGCTAATTAGACCAGACAGCCAAACGACCTTCCGGACGTCCTTTCTGACGAAGCCATGGTGGCGGGGACCAAGGCAGAGGCAGTTAGGGGTGATCAGGCAGGCAGGCAGAGTGGTTAGGGGCGATCAGGCAGGCAGGTGAGCAGTTAGGGGCATTAGGCAGACAGGAGAGTGGTTAAGGGTGATCAGACAGGCAGGCAGAGGGGTTAGGAGCAATCAGGCAGGTAAGCAGAGTGGTTAGGGGTGATCAGGAAGGCAGGCAACTGGTTAGGGGTGATCAGGCAGGCAGGCAGGCCAGATTGCAAGAGGGTACTGGCCAGGCTGAGGGGATCCCCCCCCCCCATGCATGAATTTCATGCACCAGGCCTCTAATTGAAGTATAACAGGCTTAACATTCTAATATAAAAAAAACCTTGGGTCTTAACGACCAGTAAGGATCGAGGCTCGACCAACCGGAAGTCAGTCCTGCAGTCAGACTGCTCCCACTGCAAGCGCGTTGCCCCAGCACTGACTGATGAGGGGACTGCTAATCGGGGCCAGAGAGAGGCCTGAAGAGAGAAGCAGGGACTGATCTGTTGCCTCTGTGGCAGTTTTTGGTCAGCACTTGCCTCTCTTTTTCTCCCAGACTGGCCAGCAGCCGAGCCTCCATTTCTCTCCAGGCCTCCACTTGGGCTGCTGATCAGCCCTGCCTTTCTGATCAGGCAGCAGGGGAGGGCAGTTGGGGGGCAACCAGGCAGCAGGGGAGGGCAGTTAGGGGTGATCAGGCAGGCAGGCAGGCAGGTGAAAAGTTAGGAGCCAGCAGTCCCAGATTGCGAGAGGAATGTCCAACTGCCGGTTTAGGCCCACAGGGATTGGGCCTAAACCGGCAGTTGGACATTCCCCAAGAGGTCTGCAATTGGAGAGAGTGCAGGCTGGACTGAGGGAAACCCTCCTCCGTGAACAAATTTTGTGTACTGGGCCTCTAGTACAATATATAAAATTGTATGTATATGGGCTCAATAAAAGTTTACAACCATATAATCAGCAACAACAAGATCAAAGAATATTTCCACCCCTCTAGAAGTCTCTTGGTGCCCCCAAAGAATTAGTATACTCCCTCAAAAAATAAACAAATAATATGATATATATATATTACCATATATTAAATTTCCTGCTTTTAAAATAGATACACACACACACTTTTCCCCACAGTATACCTTCTTTTGTGTCTTGTTTCTTTACCACTCAATACTATGTGAGTTTCATCTAAATTTATATGTCTATAACTAGAGGCCCGGTGCACGATTTCATGCACCAGTGGGGTCCCTTGGCCTAGCCTGCAGGATCGGGCTGAAACTGGCTTTCCAACATTCCCCAAGGGGTCCTGGATTGCGAGACGGCACAGGCCAGGCTGAGGAACCCCACCAGTGCACGATCAGGGCCAGGGAGGGACATGGGAAGTTGGCCAGCTGGGGAGGGAATGAGGGAGGGGTCCAGGGCATGTCCGGTCCATCTTGCTCAGCTCCAATCTGCAGAACCCCAGCAGCAAGCTAACCTACCAGTTGGAGCATGGCCCTTTGGTGCTCAGTTCACATCATAGTGACTGGTTGACCAGTCGACTATCTGCCCCCTGGTGGTCAGTGCATGTCATAGCGAGTGGTTGAGTGGCCTTAGCATATCATTAGCATATTACACTTTGATTGGTTGAATGGGCAACTGGATGACTGGACACTTAGCATATTAGGTTTTTATTTTATAAGATAATTTGTAAATTGTCATTAAAATTATAATTCTCTGTTATATGAATATACCTTAGCTTGTTCATTCATTTTATTTCTTTTTAAAAAAATATATTTTTATTGATTTCAGAGAGGAAGGGAGAGGAAGAGAGAGATAGAAACATCAATAATGAAAGGGAATTATTGATTGGCTGCCTCCTGCATTTTGTACTGAGCCCACAACCCAGACATGTGCTCTTGACTGGAATTGAACCTGGGATCTTTTGGTCTGCAGGCTGATGGCTCTCTCCACTGAGCCAAATCGGCTAGGGCCATTTTATTTCTTTTATGACCATTTAGGTTGTTTCCAGTTTGGGTATATTACCAATATTGTTGCTATAAAGATCTTAAACATATCTTTAGGTGAACATATACATTTCTGTTTTTAATAGGGTATACACATGTTCAGCTTTAGTGCATATTATCAAACAGTTTTCCAAAGTGGTTGTATCAATGAACACTGACAAGCAATAGGAGTGTACCAACTGTTTCACATTCTTAACTTCACTTATTTTAATTTGTTAATTTTGTTTTTAATTTTAGTTATTCAGGTAAGTATTTGAAGTACATCATTGTCAATTTGAATTTGTAATACCTAGTTTAGAAATAAAATTGAATATCTTTTCATATATTAATTCTTCATTTGGATATCATTTTTTGTGAAGTGCCTATTTAAGAGATTTTCCCATTTTTAGATCAGTTTTAAAATTTTTCTTATAGGTTTAGCCCAGGTTCTTCATAGTTTTGGATATGACTTATTTAATCATACATTTGTAGCAAATATCTTTTTTTCTGTAGCTTGCTTTAAAATCTCTTAAGGTATTTCTATGTATTTTGATTAACAAAATATCTTAATTTTAATTGTCCAATTAATCAAATTAATTTTCTATGATTAGTGCTTCATGCCTCACTCAATTGCATGAAGATATGCTCCTGTGGTTTTTACCCTAAACACTTTAATTTTTATAGCCTTTATAGTCAGCTCTTTCACATACCATCTGGAATTGAATATTTTACATGGTCCAAATTTTGATATCAAGATTCATTTTTTTCATATGGATATCTAATTTGTCCAACATCAGATATATTTTCACAAACTTATTACAATGCCAACTTTGTAATTATAGGTCAAATGCTCCTATATGTGTGGGTTGATTTCTAGACTATTTTGTTTCAATTTTCTATTTATCTGGGGTGGCTGGCCAGCCTGGGTGAGGGGCTGAGGGCCGTTTTCAGACTGGCCACACCCCCTTCAGGGTGGAGGTACCCGCTGGGGTGCCTGGCCAGCCTGGGTGAGTGGCTGATGGCTGTTTGCAGGCTGGCCAAGCTCCCCATTGGGGACCCTTACCCCATGAGGGTGTGGCCAGCCTGGGTGAGGGGCTGATGGCTGTTTGCAGGCTGACCACAGCCCCTTCAGGGTCGGGGTTCCCCTTGGGGTGCCTGGTCAGCCTGGGTGAGGGGCTGATGGCTGTTTGGAGGCTGGCCAAGCCCCCCAGCCTGGCTTCCTCCATCACCGGGGCAACCAAGCCTCCTGCTTGCTCCAGCTCCGTGGCTGCCAGCCGCCATCTTGGTTAGGTTAATTTGCATATAGTCTCTCTGATTGACTGGTGGGTGTGGTTTGGGCGTAGCGAGGCTACGGTCAATTAGCATCTTTGTCTCTTATTAGTGTAGGCTAGAGGCCCATTGCCTTCAGTCTTCGCAGCTCCAGCCAGAGCCTTTAGTCTTTGCTCCACTGCTTCGTGCCTATGTATGCAAATTAACCTCCATCTTTGTTGGGTTAATTTGTATACTCTTCTAATTGGCTGGTGAACATAGCGGAGGGATGGTCAATTTACATGTTTGTCTATTATTAGGTAAGAAGTGGTAAATATATGTGAGGTCCTATTTAGATCCCTTTCTGTGGAGGAAAAGTATTTTCTAGAAAAAGTCTTCAGCATCCACTCCCCTTTTCAGATTGCCTTAACTGGAGAAAGACATACACCCAAGAGCATGTCTTTTTCCTAACTGTAACCCCTATCTAATAACTGGCCACTGTGGTGGTATACATATCTGACTCCTTTGCTCAAACTAAGGACAAACTGAACAGTCATCTCGGCTTCAAAGATCTTCATAGAGCTACTTGAGTTTTCTGTTGGGACTACATTTCAGCTCAACTTCTCCTTTTGTCTAATTTTGCTTCCAGATCTTTCTCAGGTGTTACTACCACAACACCCCTAAGAAACCTCTTGTATGCTAATCTCCATCTCAGAATATATTTCCTCAGAAATCCAATCTATGACAATGGGTGCCAGTAGAAAGCAGACCCTGCTGGTAATGAGAAATCAATAACTTCTTAAGGTGGAATACTGCAAAGTGGCAAAGCAATTGCCTAAATCTTGACTTATGGTGAATGGGATGGTATGCTGGTAGAAGTGAACCTACTAATGGTACAATGTATCAGGTATTTAAGAAATATGTGGGATATGGTAACTGTAAGTTCAATGGAATGGAGTGACTGTTGGTAGCTCAGCTGAAGAAAATGAAAAGCTGAATGTGATCAATCACAGATAAAAATTAAGTCAGAGAGTTAAAGCGCCTCATTGGTAGCATGAAAAAACCAAATGGCAGAGAAAGATGAGAACATTTCCAGAGCTTAATCATAAGAAAGTAGCAGAGCCCCAACAATTAAGCTCAGCTTAAGCAGGGTCTACTATGCCAGGGTCAGAACTCTGGTTTGGGAGTTTGGGGACTCTGACATTGGGACACTTGAGTTGATTCACACAAAAATCTTGACTTTCCAGAGTTCCTTGAACACCCTGAGCCTGCTGAAGTTTCTCACTCCTCTCTCTTATAAATTAATCCTACCTCTTCACTTGAAAATAATGTAAACCCTCTCCCCAAACACACAACTTATGCCCACCTCAGGATGTACCTCAATTCATCTCCTGGTCACTAGACCAATAACTAGGGTTAATTAATAACATAATATGATGAGAGTTGGGCTAGGCCTGATAAGAGAGGAAAGGTCTCTATGACAAAGGATCTACAGGACCTAACCTGCATGTATTGGCAAAAGCTGGAAGAGTATGAATGGGGATGGAATCTGAGGGTTATTGATCAAGGTATATGCAATCTAAAGTATGATGATACAAAGCCAATCACTTTGAGGACACTGTTTCACAGTATAGGGACACATTGGCAAAGATTCCAGAAGACAGGATAAACATGCTGCTAGGGTATCTGATAAAAGCTTGAGAAGAGTGATGGTCAACACAAATTAATGTTAAAATATATAAATTCCAATGGATAAAGGTGTAAAAGGTATTAAAAATCCAGAAATGCCCAAAGATTGTGCTGTTAAAGAGGGCACCAAGATCACTACCACATTCAGTTTGGGCTCTCCTCTCTAGACCATGACTGGTACTTAGAGCTGTAATTACAGATCTGGGTTTACTAATGTCAAGAGTAATTATAGGACCTCAGTTTTCAGACACAGAATCCTTTGACTGAAGGAGAATCTAGATGCCAAGGAAGAAGACTATCTGGTATTCTTCCTTCAGCAAATACATGGTAATTACTCTTCTAGTCTTTCTCCCCAGGGACCTATGGCTATTTACTTAGGTCAATAATTGAAAAACAAACAAAAACAAAAACTTATCACTTTCCTCTTTCTTCCATGTCTTTTTTTTATAATTAGTGATTTTAGTCCTAGTTTACTATTATATAATACTAGTAGCCCGGTGCACAAAAGTCATGCACATTAAAAGGGAATTAATTGCCCTAACGGGTTTAGCTCAGTGGATAGAGCATTGGCCTGCAGACTCAAGAGTCCCAGGTTCGATTCCGGTCAAGGGCATGTACCTTGGTTGCGGGCACATCCCCAGTGGGGAGTGTGCAGGAGGCGGCTGATCGATGTTTCTCTCTCATCAATGTTTCTAACTCTCTATCCCTCTCTCTTCCTTTCTGTAAAAAATCAAAAATATATATATTTTTTTTAAAAAGGGAATTAGCAGAGATATTTTAACATTGCTATTTGCCCTTTCTCTATAATAGAAATGTGAGAGATGAAAGGAAATTAGTAAAATGTATATGAAAATAATATATAAATTTATTAATAAATAAACAGTAACAAAAGGATATAACAACA
>NW_005367587.1:4138508-4146903 GCF_000412655.1 Myotis brandtii
AGTAACAAAGAAACAGAATTAAAACTTTATTGTGGGGAGCCGCTACAGTCTTTTGGACAGGTTCAAGCCTTGGACTGATGAGAGGGCACAGTCCTCTCATTGCCACGTGCAAGTCCCAGCTTGGAGGGCAGGGCCCTCCCAGCACAATTATAGCCAACAGCTGTAGTTGTAAGCTTGAACCTATGGTCCGAACACATGGCCCCACGTGCCTGAGTGATGTGGGTTTGATAGAGTTCAGGTGCATGTAGTTGAGTAGGATTGAAACCCAGGAGAATGTTTGTAAACATCTTGGTCACGCCCTTACTTTGCCTGGTAGCATCTGCTATAATCTAAAGGCATGGCTGTGGGCGTGGTAGCTGTCTCTCAGAGAAGCAGCATCCCACCGAGACCCGGCTTTCATTCTCTTGTCTGTCTTTTCTAAGCCTTTCAGCCGCCCCACTCAGGTTCAAACTTTAGAAAGATCTGCCTCCACACTCCCAGGGCAGGTTCCTGCCTCAAACTCTGCCCTTACAGGAAACAGCTCCGGGAAACAGCTTGGGGGAGGGCGCAGCCATTGCCAAGACAACCCCTGTAGGACTGACTTCCTTCCGCTGGTCGCTGTTAGTCCATATGCAACGAACACCACCCATTGTTTTTATATAAGTAGATTTTAATTAATAATTATTTATTTTACTTATTAGATGGTTTATATTTGCATGCTATTTTGTAACCATAAAATCAGTTTTGTTTTCAATCAATAGCTGTAGGTGGACAACATGTAATATCTGTGCTCACAATTAAACCCTACTAATATAATATTAATAAACTTAAACCAATACTAACACACACACACACACACACACATCACATACACAAAACACACACACACACAGAAATCTAGAGAGGAAGCAAAAATAAATGTGAGATATAAACATAGTTTTGAGAGTCAGAAACCTAAGCAGGAGGAGTAATAGACATGTTACTACTTAAGTGCCTCTAGTGGCGGGTATCTGTAATACCTGACCCCATTAGAGCTGTAGAACTTCTAGGCTCAGCACTCAGAGGCAAAGGACATTGTGGAAAATGGGGTCTAACACAGAGTGATTGCTTGAAATCTTTATACACAACTGTTAAAATAGTGAACCTCTCTCCTGCACCTACACATAGATCATTAAGCAACCTTCACAAAGACATACCACTGTGAAATTCCAGAATATGCTAAAAATTACAGAGGAAAATATCAAGGTAATAGGAGCTTTCTACAAACAGTCATGATGCCAGAAGAAAATGGAGCAGTATTTTTAAAATTCGAAGGAAAAATAAATTCTCATGCATTATTCTCCATTCAATTGAATTTTAAATAAAAAAGATGGGAATAGGATAATGCCAATTTCAGAATTCGAAGAATCCAAAAATATACCTATCAAAGACTTTATTAAGAAGTTTACTTTTGCAAAATGAGAGAGCAAAGCATAAAGACTTGGATCTTCAAACACAAATAACAAGGAAACTCAGGGTGAGAGTTTGAAGAAGAAAAAAAGACTGCAAATTCTAGGAGAAGGCAGGAAAAGTAAAGAAGGATGGTCTCCAGGATTTAAATAATAAGAATGATAATAGCAATTATAAAATAGGAAAGGACATACCTAATATGTGTGTGTATTTGGAAAATATATTGGGGTTTTTGAAAGATATATTCAAGTCTCAGGAAAAAAATAACATTATCTCTATATAAAACTAAAGAAATTAAATAATAAAAAATTATTACATCTAAGAAAATAACATTTGTTTTTAAAGGTAAAAAGTAATCATAGTATACTACTGTGCTCACAAAGAATCATATTTGCATAATCATAGTAATTTGAATTCTTCATTTAACTAAATAAAGAATAGATATTTGTATTTAACAAAAATGTGCTATAACTATAATAGAAAGGTGGGAGGAGGAAAAAGATAAATTATCAGCTCTAATTTTAAAATGTCAATAAATAATGTATGAATATTATAGTTTAAAAACTGAATTGTAAGTGTTATATAGAAATATGTATTAAAATACCAAAAGAAAGAGACTCAAGAATTGCAAGATGTTGCCTCTGGCAAAAGGAAGATGAGATTGGGGGGATGATGGAGCAGGAGATTGCTGCTTTCATTATGAATGATTTTGCATTAATTGATTTTTCCATAATATGCATGCAACAAATTAATACAAATAAAATTAATTGGAAGTTACACAAAATATATATTAAACAATATCAATGATTATTTACAACTTTACTTTGTTGAGGTTTTCAATTGTGTACACTGAAATATCTCAAGAAGATTTTCAGTAAGGAATATGATTTTTCTGCTGTCTATGCTTATCTGAACAATTCTCTGTATCCTTCAGAAGAGAACAAATTAACTAGATAAACCCACAGAGGATTTATTTTGAGGGATTCATGTTTTAGAGAAATTTGAAATCAGATTGATTTTTGTCATTTGTAGGTAACCGGCTTTTATTTGTTGGCTCATCTGTGCCTGTGTTTATTTATCATATATGGACCTGGATGTTTCTGCTATCTTTAAATACCTTGACATGCAGAAATATGTCCTGCCTGTACATAGGTATTGCTCTCTTTGCATTAATTTTCTTTAGCTCTTAGTGAGCTTTGGAAAGGTGCAGCTCAATACTAGCACACCAGACCACTTTTTCCTATTTCCTAAGCCCAGTTATATTTCTATACTATTCTAATTGTCCCTGATCACAAGAAAGGTGGCAAAGTGGAATAGATGCCTGTGGATTTTTCAGCATCCTATCCATAAATATGGGAAAACTTAGTGTTTCTTAAGTGCCAGTCCTGATTTTCTGACTATTAATTACCTAACATATAAAGGTAGTTATGAAAGAAATACACCTCCCAATTGCTAAAGTAAGATATATTTTACAGGGTTTTTGATCCTTTCCCTCCCTCTCACAGTTACCAGTTTCCTCATTGATATGTTAGGCTCTCCATCTCTGTACACTCTGTCTTTTCAGGATACAAACATGCACAAATTGCCCTTATTCCAGCACTTTGGCAAGAGGTGAGTGTGCTAGTTAAAGAAAATCTATAGTGACTGTTTCTATAAGGAGAACAATACTTTTGGAAGAAAATACTTAGAATGTACTCCTAATTTATCTTGTAGGTGAAATTATAAAATAGATTAAATTAAACAAAGAAAAATATAAACCCATAAAATTATGTACATAGATATTGGTAATAATTTGAGACATCATGGAAAACAAGTAGAATATTTTATAAAAATAAGAGAACTACCATCATTTTAAAATGTAAAAAAGAATTACCCTAGAAGCTACAGTTCTACAAGCTTTATTTGAATATCAGGAAAATGCTAACATAATACAGTAAAAGTCTTATTAATTCTTAACACAGGGGAGCAAAGAAAGAAAAAAAAATACAGAATTGCAATTAACTTGCTTGAGATTATAAAAAAATTTTTTTTTATTAAAGTAACAGAGCATCTGATATCTAGGGACTAGCAGTCCTCTTGCTATCCTAAATAAACTGCTATTGGATTAATAAGGTTTTCTGTTAACAAAAAAGCAAAGCTACAGATTAAGGGGAGGGAAATGGCATGCTGGGTAACATGGCTTTTTGAAAAAGAAAATTCTTATATTAGAATTATGACTTTGTAGTAGGCCAAAATCATTATAGAGTTCTGTCCAAATTACCTCATAGCATAAATAAAAATATTTGAACTGCAACTATTTTTATTATCTAGAATAAATCTCTAATGCTAAAGAGTTTACTAGCAATAATCAGTGATAATCTTAACAATTTTTTTTTTTTTTTTTTTTTTTGCCAGGGACCTTATAATGACATTCAGTAAATGTGCTTGAGAGAAATAGCCACAAGAAGAGAAAAGTTGTGCTCATTGGTAAAAATGCCTGCTCCTGATCACGAATTGAAAGAGTGGCACAAAACAAAAATAGAAGAAACAAGAATGAATTTAACACAGGCTGATTGTTAGGGGTTACTATAGCATAGTACTTGGTTCTCAAAATCTGTGTATAAGTCTCCCTATGATACACTAAAAAATTATTGGGGTAATTTTGTTAGCCCATGGCAGGCATTTAAGCCAAACCAATGGACACAGACAATAGGGGGATGAGAGCATGAGTGTGGGGGGGGGAGGTTGGGGGTTAATGGGGGGGATGAGGACACATTTGTAATACCTTAACTAATGAAGAAATTTTTAAAAAAAATTATTGGGGTAATTTTGTTAGCCCATGGCAGGTTAGGATATGATTTTTAAAAAATTAAAAGTAAAAACCAAACTATAAAATTGAAATATCTATTTTATATAGATGAAAAATAGGTAATAACATACTGGATTAAATAAAGTACATTAGTAGGATTCATTGCCCCAGTTTCACAGTCTCGCTATATAATCCAGCAATCATGCTCCTAAAGATTCATCCAACTGAATCAAAACTTATACTCATCAAAGGACCTGAACACAGATGTTTATAGCATCCCGTTCATAATTTCCAAAAACTGGAAACAATCAAGATTATCTTCAATAGGTGCATGGATAAACAATTTTGTATATCCATACAATGAAATAATGTTCAGTGACTTAACGAAAAAAGAACTATCAATTTGTGGAACAACCTTGAATGCATATTGCTAAGTGAATGAAGAGACTCTGAAGAGGCCTTGTACTATGTGATTTCAATTACATGATATTCTGCAAAAGACAAAACACTGACAGTAAAAAGGTCAGTGACTGCCAGGAGTTGAGCGAATGTGTTAAATAAAAGTTTTCCTCATCCCCAAGAAGTGAAACTATTCTGCATCACATAATGGTCAATATACGACATTATACAAATGTCAAAATCCATAGAACTTTATAGCACAAAGACTGAGAAAACAAACAAACAAACAACCTTCTGGTTAGAGAAACTCAGCATGCAATGCAGACTGACAAGAGTATTTAATTGTATTATGAATATATGAAACAAGTTTACTGAAGAGGTTGAGGGAAAGAGAAGTTTATCTAAGTCTCTTTGGGAATAACTGAAGTCTGTCAACTAAAGAGGAGAAACAAATAAACAGACATTACCAGTAAGCACTATACACTTGTTGATAAAGTTGTGTTCCTTGGGTTAACAGGTTTTTCATTAAACTTTAGTGGGAGTTGACATATAAAGTAGGAAAAAGAAGCTGGAATGAACCATATGGCAATTAATTAGTTGGGGACACCAGTATGAACTAATATGGATACAGCAAATTACATGTAGAATTATTTATAATTATCCTATCTAATAAAGAGGAAATATGCTAATTGACCCTCACACTGTCTCAAAGATAGCGGTGCCCACAGCCAATAAGAAGGGAATATGCTAATTGCTGCCCCACCCTCAAAGATGACGGTGCTTACAGCCAATAAGGAGAGAATATGCTAATTGACTGCCACATCCACAAGATAGTAGCGTCCAGTCCCCTCAGCCCCCCAGCCGCCCAGGGCTGGCCCGAGGCACATGCAACCCTCAGGTGGCAGCTGCCCAGCCGCCCAGGTCTGCCCAAGGCTCAGGTAACCAGGGCGAGCTGAGGCTTGTGCTGCTGGCAGTGGCAGCAGCAGAAGTGTGATGGGGCATCACCTTTCCTTGATCGCTGGGTCGCCTCCTGCCCTTGAGGGTTCCCAGACTGTGAAGGGGGCAGGCCGGGCTGAAGGACCACCCCCTCCAGTGCATGAATTTTCATGCACCGGGCCTCTAGTTCTATATAATAAAAGCCTAATATGCAAATTGACTGAACAGCAGAATGACCAGTTGCTATGATATGCACTTACTACCAGGTGGCATATGCTCAACACAGGAGCTGCTCCAAGCCCACAGGTCCCAGGCCAGCCAAGGCAGGTGCCAGTGGGGCCCCTCGATCACCCCACTGGTCACCCCACCGATCATCCCACAGTTTGACCCTAATCGCCGGCCAGGCCTAGGGACGCTACCTGTGAATGAATTTCATGCACTGGGCCTCTAGTTGTATACAAATGAATTAGTACAGCCACATATATTTCCTTGCTCTGTCAGTTGCAAGGACCTAGACGGATTGACATCCCAGTAGCAATGAGTGTACCTTGTGCCCAGATCTTGGTTTTTAATGCCATTCTCCAATAAAAGGAACCTGGGCTCCTTGGAGAAATGGCTCCCTCTAGAACAAGGATAGGAAATAGACAACGTGAATCTAGAGTACCTTGTACCAAAAAGTAAGGGAGTGTTCAAAAATAATAAATAAAACCCACATCTCTGGTGTATTAAAAAAAATACCCACATAAATCAACTGAAAGAGATCACAATTGCCAAAGCAAGGACATTGTCAGCAATAGTAGAAATAAAGTAGTATCGGACTATAATCCAAATTATAAAATAAATATCCAGGAGCCCATAACAATGTAAATATATAATTGAATAAATAAATAAATGTGGAAAAAAGACAAACCTCTCATGCAAAAGAATTCCAAATAATTTATATAACACTTCACTCCCAACAAGTGGAGCATATCTCTCCATTCTAAGTGTGGGCTGCACATAGTGTCTTCCAAAAAAAAAAAAAGTATGTAAAGAAGGAAAAAGAGCAACTTTACAGTGAAGAAATCTGAAAAATTCTACCTCAGCTAGATGACCAAGTTCAACATAAATAGCAGTAAGTTATCTTGGTTCTATGAACCCTTTATATGATAGTTTAAAATTCACTTTATCTCTGTAGCCTTTCTTCTGAAAATATATTAATTTGGTGAATCAAAAAAGAAAAATCAGACAAATCCCAATAGAGAGACATTCTATGAAATACCTGTCTAGTATTCCTCAAAACCAAGTCATCAAAAACAAGGAAAGTTGGAACCACAATTCCAGCCAAGAGCTGTCTCAAGAGAAATAACAACTACTAGTAAATGCAATGTGATGTCCCAAATAGTATCCTAGAACAGAGAAAGGAGATTAGATGAGAATCTAAGTAAAGTTGAGTCAAGTATGGAATTCCATTAATAATATATTGGTAATGATATAATAATATATTGTTAGCGTATATTATTGCCATTCTTACATGTTATATAATGTATTATGTTTTATACTGATGACTAGAGGCCTGGTGCACAAAATGTGCCCTCTCACAGTCCAGGACCCCTCGCTCCTTACCACCCACCTGCTCACTACTCCTTACTGCTCGGCTCGCTGCTCCTTAGCGCTGCCGTGGAGTGGGGAGAGGCTCCCACCACCACCGCTGTGCTCGCCAGTCATGAGCCCAGCTTCTGGCTGAGTGGCACTCCCCCTATTGGAGAGCACTGACCACTGGGGGCAGCTCCTGCATTGAGCATCTGCCCCGTGGTCAGTGCGCATCATAGCAACATTTTGTTCTGGTCATTCCACTGTAATGACACTTAAGCTTTTATTATATAGATTATGTATTATTAATAATATATTACAATGACAATATATTGGTAATACTATAATAATATATAATATATCAATGTTGGTTCATCTATTGTAAAACAATTATCATGTTAATGCAAGATGGTAATAGAGGAAAGTGAATGCAAAGTATATGGTCATCCTTCATAACATCTTTGCAGTTATTCTGTAAATGTAAAACTCTTCTAAGCAATAAATATTTAATAAATAAGAATGACTATATAGAGTCATTTTCAGCAAATATTAATTAAGAAAGCAAGGTACATGAGAGTGTTCATAGAATGCTACCTTCAATGAAAGCAACATAAGAACAATCTATACGTGTGTATAATTCTGTGTGTGTACATACCCACTTTTTCATAAAGAAACCATGGAATGAAAAATCAAGACCTAGTAAAACTGATAACCAATAGCAAAAAGATAGAATGGGAGAGAGTTTGGGGATAGTTATTAAAGTTAGATGTCTCAATATATGTTGCTTTATACATTCAACTTTGAAACTATGTAAATATTTTGCATAATTTTAAATTAAATTTTTGAAAAGCAACACAATCTTTTTTTAAAAAGCTGGAACAAATGAGCTTAATGCCATATCAAATTGTTGGCAAAGCCATACAGATCATTATTTCAAGTGAAGAGATGTATTTCAAGAGAACTTTGAAACACACAGTATTTGGGGCTGCACCTCCCTAATTCCCTAGTGGGAATTGATTGCTCTAAAAACAAAATAACCACAAAGGTACCTAAACCACATTCATTTATCTTATTCTTGATATTAATATTGATTTTGTTATTTTGAAACTAAGAGAGAGAGAGCATCTACACTAATAAAAGAGAAACATGGTAATTGGCATACGACCACTACCCTTTTCATTGGCTAATCAGTGAGTATATGCAAATTAACTGTCAGCCAAGATGGCGGCCGGCAGCCAGGCACTGAAGCGAGCAGGGAGGCTTGCTTGCTGC
>NW_005367587.1:4147933-4155035 GCF_000412655.1 Myotis brandtii
TAGGGATTGGGCCTGCCCTCTGCCACCCGGGAGCAGGCCTAAGCCAGCAGGTCATTATCTCCTGAGGGGTCCCAGACTGCGAGAGGGCACAGGCCGGGCTGGGGGACCCCCTTCTCCCCACCCCCCGAGTGCACAAATTTTTGTGCACCGGGCCTCTAGTCTATCTATATAATAGAGCAATATGTTAATTAACAAGGACTCCGTAACAGTCAGGAACATTTAGCAGGCAGCGGGGATGGGGGCCGGGCACAGCTGCTGGGGGACAGGAGCCTGTGGTGCCTCTTTTGGAGTTGGGGATCTAATGACAGACTGGCTCTGGTCCTCCTGCAACAGCCCTCTCCAGCGGGCATGGGATTGCTGAGACCCAGGCCGATATCCACAGCTTTGGAGACCGACTCTACCAGGCCGCCCGGAGGCCATGTGGCTGGGCTGCAGGGTGCCAGAACCTGGTGCCTGTTCAAGACGTGACACAGAGAGGAGGTGCAGGAGGAAATCCAGAGAGTGGGATGTGGGGGTTCAAGACTCACTTCCTTTGGGCTTTGACCTTCTTGGCCTTGGTCCTTTTCTTTCAGCCTGGAGTGCAAGCACTGCAGGAGAGAGGGATGGATGAAGGCCAAATGTGGAAGAAAGCAGGTGACCCAGGTGAGGGTGGAGACCTAGCAGCTGTGTGAGGCCTGGCTGCAGGGCCGCCTGAGCGGCGGCTCCTGGGATCTGCCTCACCCACGGAGAGCGAGGTTCTGCAGTGGCCCCAAGGTTCTGCATGCCGGCCCTCAGGGAACAAGGTGGAAGGATGGCGGGCAGACCCGCAGCCCTGAGGCGGGGGTTGAGGGGAGGTGCCACCTCAGTGGAGGGGTGCCACACTGCTGGGTACCCGACTGCTGCAGTTAGGAGAAGCTCCCGGTGCTAACCCAGCCTCCCCTGGTGGCCTATGCACTTGACAGGCAGCGACTCCTGCTCCCACCTTGGCCCAAAAGCAAGCCCGGCCTGCCCTGCCCCACCATGACGCATGCCTGCATGGAGAGTGCAAAGCCTACCACCTGCTCTGGAGAAGTGGGGGGTGGTCAGTAAAGAATGGGGGCACGGGACGGAAGAAAGGAAAGAATGTGGAGCGTCCACGATGAAGATGAAGGGGTGCTTGAGAACGAGGCTCGGAAGCCAGTCAGGGAGGTTTGTTCTGTTTGCCCCATGGCTGCCCCTTAGGAAGGGCAGAGAGCATGACTTTGAGGGCTCTCTGTGCACTGAGTCAAGTTCCACAGCCAACTGGAATTGGCCTCAGTTTCCTGTTCTGTAAAATGGATTCAGTGTGTCCCAGTGCCTTCGCTGACCTTTGAGGGCCAATTGAGATACTATATAAAGAAAATGAGGGTTTCCTCTTGCCAGGAGTCCTCGTGGGAGTGACATCATCTTTAAACCCTGTGTGGCAATCCCTAACGCACCGCCATGATGCCCAGGGAAGACAGGGCGACCTGGAAGTCCAACTACTTCCTTAAGATCATCCAACTTCTGGATGATTATCCAAAATGCTTCATCGTGGGAGCAGACAATGTGGGCTCCAAGCAGATGCATCAGATCCACATGTCCCTCCGCGGGAAGGCTGTAGTGCTGATGGGCAAGAACACCATGATGCGCAAGGCCATCCAAGGACACCTGGAAAACAACCCAGCTCTGGATAAACTGCTGCCTCATATCCGGGGGAATGTGGGCTTTGTGTTCACCAAGGAGGACCTCACTGAGATCAGGGACATGCTGCTGGCCAATAAGGTGCCAGCTGCTGCCCGTGCTGGTGCCATTGCCCAGTGTGAAGTCACTGTGCCAGCCCAGAACACTGGTCTGGGGCCAGAGAAGACCTCCTTCTTCCAGGCTCTAGGCATCACCACTAACATCTCCAGGGGCACCACTGAAATCCTGAGTGATGTACAGCTGATTAAGACTGGACACAAAGTGGGCGCCAGCGCAGTCACACTGCTGAACATGCTGAACATCTCCCCCTTCTCCTTTGGGCTGATCATCCAGCAGGTGTTTGACAGTAGCAGCATCTATAACCCAGAAGTGCTTGACATCACAGAGGAAACTCTACATTCCCGCTTCCTAGAGGGTGTCCGCAATGTTGCCAGCATATGCCTTCAGATTGGTTACCCAACTGTTGCGTCAGTACCCCATTCTATCATCAATGGGTACAGTGAGTTCTGGATTTGTCTGTGAAGAGTGATTACACCTTACCACTTGCTGAAAAGGTCAAGGCCTTCTTGGTTGATCCATCTGCTTTTGTGGCTGCGGCCCCTGTGGCCGCTGCCACCACTGCTGCTCCTGCTGCTGCTGCAGCCCCAGCCAAGGGTAAATCGAAGGAAGAGTCAGAGGAGTTGCATAAGGATATGGGATTTGGTTTCTTTGATTAATTACCAAAAAGCAACCAGCTCAGCCAGCTCTATTTGAGAAACAAGAAAATAAAGGCTTACTTCTCTTAAAAAGAAAAGAAAATGAGGAAAGAAGTGAGAAAGAAAAGGAAGGGCGAGTAACACAAAAGGAAGATTGGAAGGAACCTGTAAACCTATTGTCACTTAAATAGGGAATACAGTCAATAGTGTTGTAATGACAGTATGATGTCAGGTGGGTACTGGAAATATCAGGGAACACTTTGTAAAGTATATGATTGTCTAACCACTATTCTGTAACTAATATAAAACCTGAAACTAATACAAAATAATATTGAATGTAAAGAAATGAAAATAAGAGTGAAATTTTTATAAATTTCAAAGTTTAAAGAAAGGCTGTAAAGAAAGGAAGGGGGAGGATACAAATAATGTTTTTCATTTTACCACTTTATTGTCTTTTCAGTACATGAAAAAGGCTTTATACTTTTCTAAGTCATTATCTCATTTGATGTTCAGGGCAACTTAAAGACAAGATAATTATTCCCTCCACTATTCAAAGAAAGGAAATCTTGGTGTCTGGCCCCAATGATTCAATCGTCACACCCTTATTGTAAAGCAGGGTTAGTGAAGTTTTCTGTGAAAGGTCATGTCTATACTAATAAAAGCCTTGGGGGCAATCAGGCCAGCAGGGGAGAGCAGTTGGGGGCTACCAGGCTGGCAGGGGAGCATATAGGCATCAATCAGGCTGGCAGGGGAGCAGTTAGGGGGCAATCAAGCTGGTAGGCAGAAGTGGTTAGGGGCAAACAGGCAGGCAGCCAGGCAGGTGAGCGGTTAAGAGCCAGTGGTCCCAGTTTGTGAGAGGGATGTTCGACTGCTAGTTCAGGGATCGGGCCTAAACCGGCAGTTGGACATCCCCCAAGGAGGTCCCAGATTGGATAGGGTACAGACCGGGCTGAGGGACACCCTCCCCCCGATGCACGAATTTCTCGCACTGGACCACTAATATTTTATAAGATTTGAAGATCTTTTGCTGGTGAGACACTAAACAAAGACACTTGGATAGATGAAAGGCAGAACTCTTTGTTATTTACAGCTCAGAACAAGAAAAGGCTCACACACAAGTCACATAAGAGGTTGTACTAGGAACAAGATAACAGCAAGCTGGAGGTATAGGGGAGATTTTATGTATAGCAAGCAGGGTGGGGTTAGCTAGATTTCACAGGATCCTTGTGGATTGCCTAATTGAATGATTTTGCAGGTTCCTCGGCATAGGGCAGTGATGGCGAACCTTTTGAGCTCGGCGTGTCAGCATTTTGAAAAACCCTAACTGAACTCTGGTGCCATGTCACATATAGAAATTTTTTGATATTTGCAACCATAGTAAAACAAAGATTTATGTTTTTGATATTTATTTTATATATTTAAATGCCATTTAACAAAGAAAAATCAACCAAACAAATGAGTTCGCGTGTCACCTCTGACACGCGTGTCATAGGTTCACCATCACTGGCGTAGGGGGTATCCCTTGTTATCTGATACTTGGCTCCAGGATGATTCCAGCAGGTACACAGAAACCCCAGAGTGTGAGGGCTGTGATAAGGAAAATAGTTGGAGGGTGGTAATCAGCTGCTTAGGAAGGGAAATGACTGGTCTCTAAACAGGGTCCCAAAAATGACTAAAACTAGTATTAGGAAAGAAAATAATATATGCAGACAGATACATACATACATACATACATACATACATACATAAGAATAGAAAGAAAAGTAGATGATTGATAGAGTGAAAAAGGACCAAACATTGTTATTAATATCATGAGAATCAAAGATTGTCAGGATAAGCAAAAACTATAATCTTTAATTTGAGTTGGATAGATGAGCAATAACTCTTGATTTCATTTCCCATTGCAAAATATATATATTTTTTAGTTTTATCCACTGAAGAGTGCTAAAACCAATGGCAATTCAGTAGCAATTAGTATCTTCAGTGTCCATATTATGATCTCTAAATTCCATTTGTAATTAAGAGGATCCATGACTTCTAGGAAAAATACCTGAATCCATGTTTGGGCAGGAAATATAAATGTGTAAGATGTAGACACACTGTGCTTAAAAGCAAGAAATTATCAAAACAACACAGGAACCAAATTTAAAGGGTTTCTAATAACCTCTGTGTTATGATCCACCAAGTGTTCTTTTCTTTTTTTAATCCTCACCCAAGAATATTTTTCCATTGATTTTTAGAGAGTAGAAGGGAGGGGGAAAGACAGAGAGAAACATCGATGTGAGAGAGACACATTGCTTGGTTGCCTCCTGCATGTGCCCTGACCAGGGCCTGGGCCAGGGAAATCAAGGTACGTGCCCTTGACTGGAATTGAACCCGGGACCCTTCAGTCTGCAGGCAGATGCTCTATCCACTGAGCCAAACTGTTTAGGGCCCACCAAGTGTTCTTAGCTAACATATACGTGGGATCTTGAATTTCAAAGCAGTTTAGATTCACCAGTAGACCTGGTTCTTCTGGGCAAAACCTTAGCCTAAAAATGACTGGACTGGGAAAGGTCTATGCCCACTGTCTCAGGAACCTAAGAGCACATCTCACCTTTAACAACCAACTTAGTCTATTGATGCAGCTGATTTCAGCCCTCCTGGTAATGTTATCTCAGGAAGCTTATCTGTTCCAAGTCACTAGAATCTGGGTAGGTCACTCTTGTCTATATTGATAGGTTTCAGTAACTTGAACCTTGGGGAAAGAAAGGGTGTCCCAATTCCTTTTTTGCCAGGAAGTCCCTAAAGTTTCTTTTATTATTATTATCCAAAATGTTTCATACACTCTTCCTCCACTCACCAAGCACATTTCATAATGAATATATTTTCTTACACCCCAAAATAATTCATTTTTTCCTCCTAAACTCAATAAATCAATAAAACAAAGCAAAAACTCAATAGCAATAGTATGAAATATGAAATAAAAATATAAAAAGAATAAACAGTTATTTTGTACTAACAAAACTTGCAACTTTTAGAATAAAAGAGTCATGGAATTTTATGTGTTAAATAACAAAATAAAACTACATAAAGCAAAAATGTTAGAGAGACAATTATTAGGGAAATTTCAATGCAACTCTCTCTTTTGCTGGATCAACAGATAAAAAGTATTGAAATATGTTGACAAGTTGACAAGTGATAATATAATTAAGAAAATTATTACAAGGCACATTTGGATTTTTAATGCTACAAACAGATTTTAGACTTCCTTTTCAAGAATCATGGAACATTTGTAAAAATTGATAAGGGCCCAAGCTCTCTTATCAAAAAAGAAAAAAGTAAACAGATTTAGTTATTTAGGCACTAGAGAATTAAGTTATAAATTAGTAATAAATACTTTTTAAAACCCTGGCTGGTGTGACTCAGTTGGTTAGGCATCGTCCCTTGCACCAAAAGATTACCAGCTCAATTCCCAGTCAGGGCACATGCCCAGGATTCCGGCTAGATCCCTGGTGGGGGCATGCAGGAGTCACATCAATGTTTCTCTCTCTCTCTCTTCCTCTCTTTCTAAAAATCAGTAATAATAAAAAAAATTTTTTAATACTTTTTAAAAACTCAAGTTAATGAAATTTTAAAATTCTCCCAAATTACTATTGAATCAAAGAAATAAATTAGACCATAAACTATTTAGGAAATGAAAAAATGAGAACATTGTGTATTAAAATATGAAGTGGAGCTCTAATATTGATTTTGCTTTTCTTTCCATTGATTTAGAAGTTAACAAAGCTAGAGACCACATTTTCCATCCTCCTTTGTAACTAGGTTTGGCCATGTAACTATGATCTGGCCAATAGGATTAAGAGAAATAATTGGGGTAATTTCTAGATCATCATTATAATTATAGATGAAGTCACTTACTGTGGACTAGATCTGGGAGTTGTGTTGTCTTGGTTCTGACCATGCAGATGAATACAATACTGCAGGAAAGAAAGAATAAGAAAATGAAAAAAACTTAGGTCCCTGAATGATACCATAAAGCAGAGCCACTTAATGACTTGGACATATCTGGACTGTTATATTGGAGAAAAATATAGGGGAGGGCAAAATTATGTCTACAGTTGTTTGTATGGAAAATGCAATAATCTATAATAATAAAAGCATAATATGCTAATTAGACTGGACATCCTTTCTGATGTCCTTCCAGAAAACCTCCTGGATGATGCCGGGGCTGCAAGGGAAGCCCAGGTCCTGGGTTTAGGTGCCTGCCAGCGGCTGGAAGGAAGCATGAGTCCCAGGTGCCAGAGAAAAGCCGGTGCTAGCAATCAGGGAAAGAGAGGCCTACTCTTGAATGAATTGTTCATCGGGCCTCTAGTGTACACTAATAAAAGACAAAGATGCTAATTGAACATACCTTCGCTACGCCCAAGCCATGCCATCCAGCCAATGAGAGCGACTATATGCAAATGAACCCAACCAAGATGGCGGCTGGCAGCCACGGAGCTGGAGCAAGCAGAAGGCTTGGTTGCCCCGGCAATGGAGGAAGCCAAGCTTCCCGCCTGATCTGGAGGGCACAAAAGGAAACAAAGTTTCAATTATAGAAGCTAAATAAATCCCAGATACCTGCTTCTAGCCAGCCTCCACTGGGAGCTTGGGTCACTGGGGGCCATGGCCAGCCTGCAAACAGCCATCAGCCACTCACCCAGGCTGGGCAGGCACCCCAGCAGGACCCCCCTCCCTGAAGGGGG
>NW_005367587.1:4155400-4157835 GCF_000412655.1 Myotis brandtii
TAACAGCAGAATGACTGGGAATGACTGGTCACTATGACACACACTGACCACCAGGGGACAGATGCTCAATACAGGAGCTGCCCCTTGGTGGTCAGTGTGCTCCCACAGGGGGAGCTCTGCTCAGCACAAGCCAGGCTGATGGCTGCCAGTACAGTGGTGGTGGTGGGAGCCTCTCCCTCCTCCTCAGCAGCGCTAGGATGTCTGACTGCAGCTAGGCCTGCTCGCTGGCAAGTGGACATTCCCCGAGGTCTCCCAGGATGCCAGAGGGATGTCTGACTGACAGTTAGGCCCAATCCCCTGGGGACCGGGCCTGAGCCAGCAGGTGGTCATTCCCCAAGGGGTCCCAGACTGCGAGAGGGCACAGGCCGTTCTGTGGGACCCTCTCGAGTGCACAAATTTTTGTGCACCGGGCCTCTAGTCCTATCTAATAAAAGAGAAACATGGTAATTAGCCGTAACTTCGCTACCCTTCCCATTGGCTAATCAGGGCGATATGCAAATTAACTGCCAACCAAGATGGCAGCCAGCAGCCAGGCAGCTGAAGTGAACAGGGAGGCTTGCTTGCTCCAGTGACGGAGGAAGCCAAGGTTCCCTGCCTGCGTTGCGGGCCTCTGAGCTTGCACTCTAAGAAACATTGTTGCAAATATAGAAGCTAAACAAAACTCCAGAAACCTGCTTTCAGCCGTCAGAGCTGCAGCGAGCAGGACCGAAACAGTGTTACAATTATAGAACCCAAACAAACCCAGATCCCTGCTTTCAGCAGCCGAGGCCTCAAGCTGGAGCTGGCCTCAGAGCTAAAGCTGGCTCTCAGCTCCAGTGACAGCCATAGAAGGTAAATAAATCCCAGAATAAAAAAAAAAAGAAAAAAGGAGAGGTTGGAAGCTTCAGTCGCCTGCCAGCCTGAAAACGGCCCTCAGCCCCTCACCCAGACTGGCCAGGCACCCCAGTGGGGACCCCCACCCTGAAGGGGGTGTGACCAGCTGCAAACAGCCATCATCCTTTCATCCAGGCTGGCCAGGCACCCAAGCGGGACCCCCATCCTGATCCGGGACACCCTTCAGAGCAAACCAGCCAGCCCCCACCCGTGCACCAGGCCTCTATCCTATATAGTAAGAGTAATAAGCCTCCTGGCACGAGAATCAGCGGAGCCGCGAGGCCTCCCAAACCCAGGATCAGCAGAGCCGCGAGGCCTCCCAGCACCAGGATCAGCGGAGCCGTGAGGCCTCCCAGCACTGGGATCAGCAGAGCCCTGAGGCCTCCTGGCCCCTGGAACAGCATGACAGAGGGCAGCGCCCAAACCCCCTGATAGCCCTGCGGCTCTGTGTGTGACAGGGGGCGGGGCCACAACCTCCCTATCCACCCTGCTCTGTTCCTGACAGGGGAAGGCGCTCCAACCCCCTGATCCACCCTGCTCTGTGTGATGGGGGGAGCTCCCCCAACCCCCTAATGGGCCCTGCTCTGTGCGTGACAGGGGGTGGCGCTGCAACCTCCCCATCGACCCTGCCTTGAGTGTGACAGGGGGCGGTGCCCCAACCCCCCAATCGGCCCTACCCCGAGCGTGACTGGGGGTGGCATCGCAATCTCCCGATCTGCCCTGCTCTGTGCATGACAGGGGGTGGCGCTCCAACTCCCCAATAGGCCCTGCTCTGAGCCCAACCAGGGGCTGCACCTAGGGATTGGTGGGCCTGCCTGCCACCAGAGAGCAGGCCTAAGCCAGCAGGTCATTATCTCCTAAGGGGTCCCAGACTGTGAGAGGGCACAAGTGGGGCTGAGGGACACCCCCACTCTGCCAGTGCACATTTTTGTGCTCCAGGCCTCTAATTAATAAATAATAATACAAGACTAAACTGTTGCATGTACTCAGAACTGTGAACCTACTTTTGCCAACCCCTGTATATTCTGAGATCTGTTTGTTGCAGCAACCTCATCTCTCTTGTCACTAAGAAGTCATGTGGCCAAAACTATTGTTATAATTTTATAGTGTTAGATTTCTTTATTAATAATTAAGATAAAATGAAAGCAAGTTAAGTACTGAATACAGGTAAGCCATACAAAAAAAAAAAAAGAAAAATAGCACCATCTCTCAATGAAATAGCTAAAGGAAAGTAAGATGAAGTCAGAATCGAATAAATTAGAAAAACAGAGAGGAACAGAAATGGTAAACAAATATAGTAAAATAGATAATCATCACAAATGAAATTAATTATAGGGCCTATTATGAGAGTTGCATGAGAAAAAACAATTTTAAAAAAATGAAGATAGCCCTTGCTGGTTTTGCTCAGTGGATAGAGCATCCACCTATAGACTGAAGGGTCCCGGGTTCAATTCCAGTCAAGGGCATATGCCCAGGTTGTGGGCTCAATCCCCAGTAGGGGGTGTGCAGGAGGCAGCTGATCAGTGATTCTGACTCATCATTGTTGTTTCTGTCTCTCTTTC
>NW_005367587.1:4157905-4173683 GCF_000412655.1 Myotis brandtii
TAACAAAATGAGGATATGTTGAGAAAGATTAAAAGACCTGATGGTCCCAATCAGTGTGGTTCAGTGGTTGAGTGTCAACCCATGAACCAGGAGTTCATGGTTTGATTCCACATCAGAGCACATGCCCGTGCTATGGGCTAAGTCCCTAGTAGGAGGCATGTAAGAGGCAGCCAATCAGTGATTCTCTCTCATCATTGATGTTTCTATCTCTTTCTCCCTCTCCCTTTCTCTCCCTTAAATCAATTAAAAACAACTATACTAATAAATGGGTAATATGCTAATTAGACTGGGTTGACAGGACATCTTCCTGTCATCCTGCCTTCCTTCTGGACAAAGCCATGGTGGCGGGGGCTGAGGCAGAGGTGGTTAGGAGCAATCAGGCTGGCATGGGAGAGCAGTTAGGGAAGATCAGGCAGGCAGGGAAGGGCAGTTAGGGGAGATCAGGTGGATGGGGGAGGAAGTTAGGAGCGATCAGGCAGGCAGGCAGAGGGGTAGGGGCAATCAGTCAGGCAGGCAGGTGAGCAGTTAGGAGACAGTTGTCCCAGATTGTGAAAGGGATGTCTGACTGACTGACTAAACTGGAAGTTGGACATCCCCCAAGGGGTCCCGGATTGGAGAGGTTGCGGGCCAGGCTGAGGGACCCCCGTGCATGACTTTTGTGCACCAGGCCTCTAGATTGTTTTTGTTTTTTGTTTTTTTATAAAAATGACCTGATGGTTTCAGCAAGGTGCAAACTAAACCAAATTCAAATGCCATGACCACCAATGACAAGTTCCTTCCTTAAGCCCCTATAGGGCCACAGGTTCTGCAGTATGTGTCAAGCACCTCAACTCTACATGTGGCTTTGAAGAGCATCCTAGTACCTTGATGAAGAAACATTAAACCTGGGATAGCTCTGGAGATGTGTGCAGTGAACACACTCACTAATCCCTGAGTATTTTGATGGCCTTATTTAGAGTCATCCTTCAGAGAAGTAAAAACTTGCCAGAGTATAGATTGTGTGTCATGGAAAATTCACTGCAATGCCAGACCAAATTAAACCTCAATGAGTGTGACTCTCTCAGCCTGCATGGTAATATTATGATCAGCATTAGAAAAAAAGCTATTTTCTGACATCATAACCATCTTTTATCATACATTTTCTGTAAATGGGTCCCCTAGCCCCTTTTGAATGACTTATGTTCATGGTATATAATGTGCTTAGAAAAGAATCACTAGGACATAGCACTCAAAAAAATAAAATCTGTTTTTACTATCCCTTTCTCTGGCATATTTGAGAATGACTGTTAGACAACAGAAACAAAGCCTATGCTGCAGTAATATAGACCACAGCAGAGCTTCATCCCATCACAGGTAGAAAGGAATTTATCAGTCAAATTTAAGACTGTGGCAGCTTTGCTAGGCATTCCCCTTGGTTATGAAGAAATAGATCAATTTTGATAAAGAAGGCATCCTCCTAGTAACCCCCTGAAGTCCCTTCTTTTGTCTGAATTCCAATGTGTTGTAAGAAGAATTATCCTAGCCACAAGAAGGCCATAATGAAGACAAAAACTACTTGGTGATGAAGCCATAAAGCTTGTGTCAGCATTTTATGAAATTACAAGATTAATCTTCTATGAAGAAATGACAAGATAGGTAGATGCAAGAGAGACAACGGAGCCTCTTTTGACTTTAGCAAAGCTTTACATTCTTCCCTTCACTACATCATTATCAATTCAATAAGAAATTATGGCCCAGACTGCCTAATTGCTAGTTAAAGGGTCACTCAGAATAAATTTCCTACATAAGAGTAATGTTACCCAGAGGGGACATAGCAAGCAATGTTCTGCTTAGGTGAATACCAGGACCAATTTTTTTTAAAGTTCATCAGTGTGCTAGGTAATGGGGGAAAACTGTTGTAGGTTGGTAGAGATATTTAGCAACATTCAGGTTAAGAAGCGAATCCAAAATGATATTGGCAATAAACACAATGGATTTCAACATGTATGAGCCTTGGGTAAGTTATTCAGAGAAAGAATAAAGATAGAGAGTAGAAGCAAGGATTCAACATTAATGAAAAAGAAGGGATCATTATTCAAGGGGCAGGCAGAAGGAAATATCAGTAGGATGCATTTCACATAAATATTTTTCTAGCTTTTAAAACTTCATTTGCTCAATAACATTAAATATTCTTTCAGAACTCAGCTTCCCTTTTGCCCTTCTATTTTTGTTAAGAGTCAACATTGTTCCTATTATTCAGCATGTAATCTTTGGTGTTATGGTCTTAATAGTCCTCTCTTGTTCTCTACCCATTTTTACTTTACATTCCCTCTCAAAACTATTTTCATCTTCTTCACCCTAGTCCTCTTCCCCAGGATCCTCAACATCTCATGCCTCCAGCATTGCAATAACCTAGAGTATTAATTATTTCAATTTTGAAGCTATTATAAATGCCATTTTTATTTCAATTTTCAATTGCAAATATATAATAATGCAATTTATTTTTTATATTGACTTTATTTCTTGCATTCATGCACAACTCAGTTATCAATGCTATAGCTTTTTTTGTAGCTTCTGAGGGACTTTATATTAACAAATGAAGTTCCGAGTAAATAAATATAGTTTTTCTCCTTTCTCATTCATATACCTTTTTTCTTTTCTTTCCATTTTGAACTATAGTCCTAATTCCTTTTAGCTAAAATGCCCATGATAGCCCAACTGGCATGGCTCAGTCGTTGAGCATCTGCCTAGGAACCAAGAGGTTGCCAGTTAATTCTCAGTCAGGACATATGCCTGGGTTGTGGGCTCCATCCCCAGTAGAAGGCATGTAGGAAGCAGCTGATCAGTGATTTTCTCTCATCATTGATGTTTCTATCTCTTTCTCCCTCTCCCTTCCTCTCTGAAATCAACAAAAATATTTTTTTTTAAAATAATATATCTCAAAACTTCTGGGATCTAATTGAAATTAGGCTTAGAAGGAAATTTTTAGACTGAAAATACATTAAAAGGCTAAAAAAAATCTATGGTTTAATCATTCACCTACAACAAAGGTACAAGACAATTCAGTAGAATAAGATAATCTTTTCAATAAATGATGCTATAACATTAGATGATATTTTTAAATGTACTTCAATTCATACTTCAAATGGATCATAGACCTAAATGTAAAACCAAAAACTATAACATTTTTAGAAGAAAACTTATGAGAAAAACCTTGTGATTAAGATTAAGGCAAATCCATAAAAGAACAAGTAGATAATTGGACTTTATCAATATTAAAAATTGTTATTAAAAAGACACTGTTAAGATAAGTAAATTACAAATAACTAAGTGGGAAAATATTTCCAAATCATATATCTGACAAAGGACTTGAATCAAGAATATAGAAAGAGCTCAAAACTCAACTATAAGGAAAGGAGCAGCACACATATTGAAATAGGCAACATATTTGAATAAACATTTCACCTACAAGATATGGCAAAGAAGCACATGAAAAGATGCTCAACATCATGAGTCATTACGGAAATTCAAATTAAAACCAGGATGAGCTACTATTACACTTTTTACGTGAAACCAAAAAGATTAACCAACAAGAATGTAACGGAAGTGAAATTTTCATGGTTCAGAATGTAAAATGGAACAAATGCTTCGGAAAACACTTTGGCAGTTTTTTAAAAATTAAATACACGACTACTATATAATTCAGCTTTCTTACTCCTAGATGCTTAACCAAGAAAAATGAAAATGTGTTTACACAGAAACTTTTACATGAGTATTCATAGTAGTTTTATAAGACTCAAGAATTAAAACCAACCAAAATATCCATTAATAAGTGTATGACTATTATTGCAGTATATTTATTCAATGGAATAATACTAAACAATAAAAAGGAAAACATAACCTGGTACACATTACTAAATATTTATGTTTATGGGAAGAAGTCAAATAAAAAGAGTATATGCTATTTAACTCCATTTATATAAAATTCTAGGAGTTACAAAATGATGTACAGTGACAGAAAGCAGATCAGTAGTTACCCACATATCCCTGAGGATAGAGGTAGAGAAGGGATGTGAGGAATGTATTTCAAAAATGCATAAGTAGCCGGCTGGTGTGGCTCAGTGATTGAGCATCAACCCAGGAACCAAGAGGTCGTCAATTTGATTCCCAGTCAGGGCACATGCCCAGGTTGCAGACTCAGTCCTCAGTATGTGCAGGAGACAACCAATCAATGATTTTCCTGCCTCATTGAAGCTTCTATCTCTCTATTCCTCTTCTCTATCCCTCTCTCTTCCTCTCGCTCTTAAAAAAATCAATAAAAAATATTTTTAAAAGACTTAAGTCAACTTTTAATGGTGATAAATATTTTTTGTTTGCTTTTTAAATGTTAACTAAATGTAAACCTGGCTGGGTTGCTCATTGGCTGGAACATTGTCCTGTACACCAAAAGGTTGGAGGTTGGGTTCCCAGTCAAGGCACATTTCTAGGTTGTAGGTTTGATATGCAATCTCAATATTTCTCTTTCACATCAATGTTTCTCTCTCTCCTTTCCTTTTTCTCTAAAACCAATAAATATATCCTTGGGTGAGGGTAAAAGAATATATCAACTAGCTTTTTAAAAAGACAATAAAAGGATCTCATGAACAAATTTACACAACAAATTAAAATTTTAAAAAGTTCCTTGGAGATAAACAAGTTACCAACAATGACACAAGAAGAAATAAGAGTCCAAGTTTTCATATAACTATTAAAAATTGAATGTGTAATTAAAACCATATCCATAAAAATTCTACGCTCATATGTCTTTACTGGTAAATTTCAGCAAACATTTAAATTGGAAGCAACACCAAACAGAACATTGACAGATAATAGAAAAAATGAATAATAACTCATTTTATGAGGCCAGAAAACCTAGATACCAAAACTTTTAAAAAGCCATAAAACAATTACGGGCCAATTTCAATTATGAACACAGATGCACAAATTCTAAATAACATATTATCTAACTAAGTCTAGCAAAATATTTTAAGAGATAATATATCAACATCAAGTTGTATTTATTCCAGAACAAGAAGTTTGGTTTAATATTTGAAAATCAATTTATGCAACTTACTACATGTTATGGACTAAATGTCTGTGTCTCCCCAAAATTCATATGTTGATACCTTAACCCGCAGTGTGAGGACATGCAGGCGGGGAGTTTGGGAGATGATTAGGTCATGAGAGTGGAATTAGTGTTCCTATAAAGGAAACACCAGAGAGCTCTTTTGCTCTTTCTGTCATGTAAAGACACATAAGACATTAATCTTGAACCAGGAAACACACCTTTATTGGACACAGAATCTGCAGGCACCTTGATCTTCGACTTCTGAGCCTCCAGAACTGTGAGAAACGAACATTTATTGTTGAAGCCATCCAGTCAATGGCATTCTTGTTATAGTAGCCCAAAAGAACTAAGACAGCATATTAATAGAATAATGAAGAAGAAAACACAGTATCATATTTATAGAAAATGAAAATATTCTGAAAATTTAAATCTATTCATGGTACAATTCTAAGCAAGTTAGGAATGGCATTTCACTTATCTACAAAACATCTACAAAAAATATCTAAAACATATCTACAAAATCTCTGTAGCAAACACCAAAGTCAGTGAAATTAAAAACTTCCCCCAAAATTGAAATAGGGATTCCCAACGTCATTCCTTCTATTTAATATTATGTAGGAGGTTTTAATTATGCAATAAGGCACAATAAAGAAATAAAGCCATAAGGATTATGAAGAATGAAAAAGTGTCATTCTCAGATGATATTTATGACATTACCCTATACATAAAAAATCCAAATTAATAAACATTATAAGAACTAAAAAATGCATTTTTTGAGGTGGTAGGACACCAAGTGAATGTATTGTTTTTGGATATTCATCACCAACAGAGTTGGAAAGTGAAACTTAACATATAATACCATGTAATATCATCAAAAACAGCAAATATTGATTAATATAGCTAATGAAAAATGTGTAGGACTCACAAAACTAATATGATTGAGAGAACCGAGGAAGCAATATTAGGGATATATCATGTTCAAAAATTGGAATACTCAAATTGTAGAGATGTAAATTTCACCAGGTTTTAGGAATTTTGTGTAGACACTAATAAGCGGATTTTCTTAAAGAAAGTGGGGGTCTTAATCTAATGAGATCATGACTTACTCCAAAGATCCAATAATTAAGTCAATATGTTGTCATTGTCACTCATTAGTTGTCAATATAAATTGGTTTAAGCTATTTTGGCTCTCTACTTTATTTCAAATTTTTGAATAAGACTATCAAGTTCCACATGTGCACACATAAAACACCTGCTGGGATTTTTGGAGGAATTTAACTGAAACTTTATTTCCGTTTGAAGGGAATTGACATTTTTATAATATTAGATCTTCCTATACCCATGTGTACCATATGTTTTCTGTGTTTTCTATTTTCTGTAATGTGTTTAAGTAAGCTTTTGTAATTTTCTTTGTAAAGGTCATGTACCATTATTTTGTTGCTGCTGTACATGGGCATTTAAAAATTTATTTATAAACCACGTATTTGCTCTTTTGTAGAAATAAAAACTGGATTGTATTAATCTTATATCAGGCAATTAACTATATCAGTCAGGGGCTTACAAATGATCGATACCACTCCAGTTTGCTCTCCCAAAGAAAAGGATTTAATATAGAAAATTGATTGTTTACAAAATTATAGAAAGGGCCAAATGAGCTCTAGGCTGAGCTTCCAAGAGTGACACCCAGAAGGGCATTTTAAACTAGCCTGCCAAGGGAGCCAATGTCTCTGCCAGAAATTGAATGTTGGAGAATCAAAAAGTCACTGTCCAAGGGCTGACTCCAAGACCACAGCTCAGCCACAACCAGGCATCAAGCAGCTCATCCAGAGCTGTTGACCTCAACCTCCACGATGGAAACCTCTCGGCAGCTACAAACAAGGGAGGGTCCAAGCATTGGGAACTGTTACCACCACCCTAGGAACCAAATGTTTTTCCAACACTCACTGCCAGCAAGAACAACAGAAGCATGCTTTGGGCCTCATTTTCAGTTCAAAGTATCTCTTATGAGTGTCTGCTTGTAGAAGCCAGAGCACAGGAGCTGAAAGTGGGTTTGGTAAATACAATTTTATGATTTCTAGCTTCTGGTATCCAGTAAAGTCATGCTACAAAAATTTGGAATAGCATTTAGACAGTGACAATTTGTCATGCTGTTATTCTCATAATATGTCTAAATATCTGGGAGATTTTCTTTATAGAACATACCACCCACAATTAAATATACCTTTATTTCACAGTTCTTATTCCTTTTAATCCTTTTCTTATCTTATTCATAGGCAAAAACCTCCAATAAATCCTGACTGTAATAAAAATGGCTCTAATGTAAAACCATAAACTAGCCTGTTTGCTACAGGCTTCTGGTAAATTCTCTTTACCAAGCCTAAGAATGTTCACTTCTGTCCCACATTTACTATGAGATTGTGTTTGTCTTTGTTTTAAAACAGAAAAAAAGTGTTAAATTTTACATAATAATTGCTGATATAGTCAAGATGATTGCAGATTTTTCTCCTTAATCTATTAATGCAGTGAATATGATGAATAGTTTTCCTAAAGGTGAACAATCTTTACATTTCTGTCCATTCTATTTTTGTGTTTCCCATCTGTCCTTTCATGCCACACTTGCTGCCCCAGTGTTAGTGAATATCCTCACCATCTTTCACCTGTACTTCTATGGGAGCCTCCTAACAGGTGTTACTGTCATAAATGTTTGGCTTCTGCAATGCATTCTTCACATTTAAACCAGAATTATCTTCTTTGTTGGATAATCTTACACTGATCCTCAAAACCTTTAGTGCCTCTGTAACCTAGGGAGGAAGATTAAAATTAGGCCTTTTACTATGTTTCCACCTATAATTACATCAATACTTTCCAATTGTTATTGCCACAGGAGTTTACTACAAATTATACATCACAAGCTACTGGACAGTCCACAGAAAGTCCCACACATGTTCATGTCTCTGAGTCTTTCCTCCAGCTCAGCATTTCCCAAACCATGTTCCCGGGAACACGATTGTTCGGATACTTTCAGAAATGATAGTTCTAAAACAAAATAAATTATGGAAATGCTTTATGCTGGTTCTAAAGAGTTATATTACTTATCATAATAGGAAATACTGGGTGAAATCTTATAATACATACAATAGGAACTCTCTTTTAGCTCAGCACTCTCTGGACATATTTGTACACAAAAATCATTCCATGTAAATTACTAATAATATTCATTAAAACTAGTTTTCTATTGAAAACACTTTGTAGAGCCCTAACCAGTTTGGCTCAGTGGCTAGAGCATCTGCCTGCGAACTGAAGGGTCCCAGGTTCAATTCCGGTCAAGGGCATGTACCTTGGTTGCAAGCACATCCCCAGTAGGGGGTATGCAGGAGGCAGCTGATCAATGTTTCTAATTCTCTATCCTTCTCCCTTTCACTCTATAAAAAATCAATAAAACATATTTTTTAAAAAAGAAAACACTTTGTAAAAAAATTAAAGCTATAAGTATTTCCTCAGCATAGAGTGTACCTTCTCTTTCCCACCCATTAAATCATACTCATCTTTCAAGGTCTTCTGTATGAATCTCTCTAGATAACACCCATTCCTAAGTTGGAACTCATTCTCTAAATCCCTGGAGCACATTTTTATACCTGCAAAGGGCAATGTTCTCACTGCATTCCAGAAAATTACTCTGCATAAAATATTTATTTGTTTAACCTATTTAAATCCTTATCCATTTTACAGTCTTGGAAATTTTATATTTATATCTGAAATTGTATTAAATGTTGTTAGAGGCACATAATACATTTGAGACATCACTCTGACCATGAAGGGTGTGCTCTTATGGAAAATACAAATCTAGCTGAAGAGATTAGGTAAATATATATTAACTAGTGGCCTGGTGCACGAAATTTGTGCACAGAGGGAGGGTTCCCTCAGCCCAGCCTGCACCCTCTCCAATCGGGGACCCCACAGGGACCAGGCCTAAACTGGCAGTCAGACATACCTCTCACAATCTGGGACCGCTAGCTCCTAACCACTCACATGCCTGCCTGCCTGCCTATTCACCCTTAACTGCCTCTACCTGCCTTCCTGATTGCCCCTAACCCCTCTTCCTGCCTGCCTGATTGCCCCTAACCTCTCTGCCTGCCTGCCTGATCACCCCTAACTGCCCTCCCCTGCCAGCCTGATCTCGACCCCAACTGTCCTTCCCTCCCAGCCTGGTTGCCCCCAACTGCCCTCCCCTGCTGGCCTGATCTTGCCCTAATAGCCCTCCACTGCTGGCCTGATCTTGTCTCCAACTACCCTCTCCTGCCAGCCTGGTTGGCCCCAACTGCCCTCCCCTGACAGCCTGATCTTGCCCCAATAGCCCTCCCCTGCCGGCCTGATCTTGTCCCCAATTACTCTCCCCTGCCAGCCTGGTTGCCCCCAACTGCCCTCCCCTGCCGGCCTGATCTTGCCCCCAGCTTCTCTCCCCTGCTGCCTTGATCTCGTCCCCACTGCCTCTGCCTGCCTGATCACCCCTAACTGCCCTCCCCTGCCAGCCTGATCTCGACCCCAACTGTCCTTCCCTCCCAGCCTGGTTGCCCCCAACTGCCCTCCCCTGCTGGCCTGATCTTGCCCTAATAGCCCTCCACTGCTGGCCTGATCTTGTCTCCAACTACCCTCTCCTGCCAGCCTGGTTGGCCCCAACTGCCCTCCCCTGACAGCCTGATCTTGCCCCAATAGCCCTCCCCTGCCGGCCTGATCTTGTCCCCAACTACTCTCCCCTGCCAGCCTGGTTGCCCCCAACTGCCCTCCCCTGCCAGCCTGATCTCGACCCCAACTGTCCTTCCCTCCCAGCCTGGTTGCCCCCAACTGCCCTCCCCTGCTGGCCTGATCTTGCCCTAATAGCCCTCCACTGCTGGCCTGATCTTGTCTCCAACTACCCTCTCCTGCCAGCCTGGTTGGCCCCAACTGCCCTCCCCTGACAGCCTGATCTTGCCCCAATAGCCCTCCCCTGCCGGCCTGATCTTGTCCCCAATTACTCTCCCCTGCCAGCCTGGTTGCCCCCAATCCTAGGCAGCATTAGCTCCTCACACTTCACCCAGATTTGGTTCTGATTGGTTGGTTTCTATGCCAGTCAGCATCTCTGGGCCTATCAACGGGGCCTGATTGGAAAGACAGGGTTGATCAGCAGTCTGGGTGGAGGCCTGGAGAGAAATGGAGTCGTGGCTGCTGGCCTGGTGGAGAGAAAGAGAGAGGCAAGTGCTGATCAACAGCTGCCACACAGGCTATGGATCAGACCCTGCTTCTCTCTTCAGGTCTCTCTCTGGGCCTGATTCGCAGCCCCCTCAGTAGTCAGTGTTGGGTCATCATGCCTGTAGCCGCAGCAGTTAGTGCTGGGTCACCACGGCAACCCAGTGCTGACTGCAGGACTGACTTCCAGTTTATATTAGGATAAAAAATACAAAACACAAACTGTAACTTTATTTGCAAAGTCATTAATCCTTTAGGAGATCAGAGAAGGGAGACAATAATGCAGAACAGGTGGTATGCAAAAGTGCTAATTGAGATAGCCCTACTCAAAGGTCATGAGCTGAAGACAAACACACTCTCAGTGCTATGAAAGGAACCCAGACACACTGTTGCTCCCTGACCTCCGCACCCTGCTTAGTCCTCTTTAGCATCCACCCAGATTCCTCCAAGAACTGTAGCCAACTCACATCCTTCTCTTTGCTCCACCGTCCCCATTGACTAGTCAAAAAGTACACAGAAATATGGTTTAACAGGGAACTAAGCATGCTAGAGGATAAGTGGAGATATGGGAACCTGACTTGATTATGGAAATCTAGGTAAGGAGAACTTAATTGCTTCTGCGGATATTAGGTAAAATGCATTGTAAGCCTCGGGTGATTATAGTAAACAAAGAGAATCTAGAAACATGGGTATATCTTTCTTAAATATTGATCTTCCTGAAGTGAGACTGGCAATTACTTGGTAAAAACAAGGACGATTTATAATAGTGTACAGATGCCCCAAAGACTTCTTAGACATGTTCAACTTCAGACATCCATGTATTGAGGTTGGTTGGCTGGAGGAGAGTTGGGAAGAAGGGTTCAGAAATAGGCATGAAAAACTAATACTTATGGTAGTATTGCCAAAAGGATTTATGTTCTTCCAGGACATAAGACAGATCCAAGGCAGAATTTACCACAAACATACCACATATGTTGGTATATAACAATATGATAAAAATGAAAAGAACATTAGGGATTATTGTAAAGGGTTAAGCAAGTTCTGGAATATGTAACATCCTCCAGGCCTTCTGGTCTCTCCCTCTCATCCTTTATCCATTGCTGCAAATCTTCCAAACCCTCAGTCTGTCTTTCCACATCCCTTCCTTCAACATCTTCTGTAGCCCTAGAACCTGCTATTGGAGAAGCAATGCCAGGACAGGGAAGAGTGCAGGTTACTCTCATTACCAATCTCTGTCCTTATTACTCATTCATTCATGCATTCATTATTCCAAAGGTATTTGTTAATATTTTTACTATGTAACAGGCACTGTGTCCTGACAGAAACATCTAAATAGAATCATCTAGGAAGGTGAGGAATGAGTGTTTTAGCTAGAGAAAATTGCTTATACAAATGCCTACCCATGAGACAAAGCACCCTGGCTTTAAAAAGTTAAAAGTCTGGCCCTAACTGGTTTGGATCAGCCTGTTAAAGCATCAGCCCATAGACTAAAGGGTCTCAGGGTTAATTCCAGTCAAGGGCATGCACCTTGGTTGTAAGGCTCAATCCCTGGCCCCATTGTAGGTGCAGGAGGCAACCCATGGATGTATTTCTCTCACATTGATGTTTCTCTCTGTGTGTCTCTCCCCCTCCCTTTTCAGTCTTTCTCTAAAAATCAATGGAAAAAATATCCTAGGGTAAGGATTAACAACAACAACAACAAAAATGTCAAAGCTTGGCCCTGGCTAGTGTAACTCAGTTGGTTGGAGCATCATCCATACAGCAAGGGTGGCGGGTTCAATGCCCAGGTTTCAGGTTCAATCCCCAGTAAGGATGCAGGCAAGAGGCAACCAATCGTTGTTTCTCTCTTTCTCTTTCTCTCTCTCTCTCTCTCATAATTAGTGGCCAAATAATGTTGGGCTTAGTAAACCATGATAACAAATAAAAAGTGTGGACTTGATCCTAAAAGCAGAAATAAATATTTCAAGAGTTTGAACACTGGATTTCTTCATCATCTATGCCAGTTTTATGTGTATAGAAAAGAGATGTGCTCATTTGATTTAGAATGTCTTAGATAGGAACTAGGATCCCATAGGAAAAAGGAGTAGAGATTTAACTTACGAAAATTCTGCAGCCTCAAAAATCTTTCCTTTTTTTGTTTCTGTAGTTAAAGATATTTCAAAGATGATAGAAACAAATGCAATGTTTACTTTTCAGCATCTCTTGTATATCTAAAGCAATTTTGTTAATTTAGAAGCATAAGAACATATTAGGCCTAATTGCTTTGTTCATAAAATGTTCATGTTTTATATATTAAATTTTAAAGTATAGTTTACTGAGACAATTACAAATTTACTAGGAGAATTCCTTAAAATGTAGCAAATTAAACCACAAGCTGCTGAACTGTAAGAAAATATATTCTCACTCCAGTCAGGTTATAAGAAATAGGCTAACTTTGAGAACATAAAAAACATCAATATTATAATATGACAAAGAAAGTTATTATATTTTCCTGAATCAGTGTCTTCCAATACAATGTCAAGCCCATACAGAATAACTTTGGAATAAAAGAAAAAAATCCACTGAATCTTTTTACCATGTGAGACTTTGTCCAGTTAGTTTCCATGTTTAAGTTATCTCCCTAAGCAGTGTTTTCCTCATCAGTTGCTTTATTTTGAAAACTGAAGAAATTCTTGTTGTAGAAAAACAACTGTCTTAGTGTCAAATATCTGAGTTCTAGGACAGTGTGACCAGCAGTATGAGACAATGTGGAGTGGGACCATGAAGAAGGTCTATCCAACATGTGCCCTGTGGGAAAGGTGGGTGTGGGGACCAGGAATTGCTGGATGCTGGATAAGGTGGATCAGAAAGAAAGTACCTTCCATGTAGTTGGAATACACACTTGCTTGTGAGAAATGAGGATAGAGCAGTAGGAGAAGGAGTAAAAGAATAGTGGTAATCACAAGAGAAAAGAACAAAAGTTCTTTTCTGGTCAGGAAACCTGTAGGTATTCTGTGAGTTATCTCTCTACCTCAGAGTCAAGGGAGCTCTGAATACAGTAAGAGTCCCCAAGGAGTTGGAATTTAAGTGCTGAAATAGTGTGACCTGAGAATAAGAATGTCCAAGTAAAAAAATAAAAAGTAGGAATCCATGATATGAAAATGGTATTTGACAGCTTTATATATCAACTTCTAAATCAATGTTGATATAATTTTTATATATTTAAAAAGTTTAATATTACTCTTCAATTTCATTTTGAATCACATCATTATGTTGAATGATACATAGTCTACAACATTGCTGCCTGTTTTGATGTAATGATAGCTATTTCCAAGGATCACAGAATCAAATAAACCTGGACACTCACAGGAGTCTTGCTCTGATCTCTGTGTTACAGCTCTGAGCAGCACCAGGATTAGGAGCATCTACAACCCCCACCTTATTGTTGAGCTCCTCTCTACAAAGGGAGTGGTTTCATTCACTGAGCACACAAGAGAAGGGATCTGAGACAGTTGGGAGAGTAGATCTGAGACTCCAATGGGGTCATCTTGCCAATGAGACATAAAAGGGTCCCTGTATAGCAAGCATGTCAAATTCGCGGCCCGCAGGCCACATGTGGCCCACAATGAATAGTTTTGTGGCCCAGCCAGTATAATGGTATATAAGAAATGTTTCAATAAAAATTCCATAGCTTAATTTTTATAATATCCTGTTATATATAATCCTATATAATAAAAGGCTAATATGCAAATCGACTAAAGGGCAGAACGACCAGTTGCTATGATGTGAACTGAACACCAGGGGGCAGATGCTCAACACAGGAGCTTCCCCCTGGTGGTCAGTGCACTCCCACAGGGGGAGCACTGCTCAGCCAGAAGCCTTGAGCCATACTCACAGCTGGCAAGTGCAGCAACGGTGGTGGAAGCCTCTCCTGCCTTCGCGGCAGCACTAAGGATGACCAACTGCCAGCATAGGCCTGCTCAGTGGACCAAAACCATCAGTCGGACATCCCTCGAGGGTTCCTGCACTGTGAGAGAGCGCAGGCCAGCCTGAGGGACCCCCCCCCAAGTGCACAATTTTTGTGCACTGGGCCTCTAGTTATTAATAATGAATCACAATGTTCACTAATAATTACTATAATTGTGTTGCATTCATTTCCCTTATGCGCCTTACATGCAAGTGCACCATTTTTCTCCACTAATACTAGCAGTGAATATTTAAGAACCAATTACCATGTCATTAGTCTTTGACTGACTTGTTTGGTGTGAGCAACAGGAAATATTTCACTTTTGGAGAACAAGAAAAATAGGCTTATTTGTGTTACACTTATTAATTCGTTCAGTTATTCAGTATCTGGTAAGTTAATGTTCAAGAGAAAATATTAATTTTTATTTAAATGTTTTATTATTTTATGTTAATCGTTGCTCATTTATTTCAGCCCTTTTTATTCAGGATGTCTCTATTGAAAAAAAGCCTACATTTTTATGAAAATTGAAGCTTTTGTGTTTTTTGCGGCCCACATAAACTTAAACCTTGTTTATTTGGCCCATGTTAGCCTTTGAGTTTGACATGCTTGCCTGAAAAGAGGTTTGGCTTCTATTCTCTGCTTTGCTTGGAGTCTTAGGCCAGGATGGATAATAAAATAATATGATTTAGGGTAGAGTCCATAAATCATAGTTAAAAGGGCTGGTCAATCAATCAATCATGTCTACGTATAGAGCCCCAATAAAACTCCAAGAGTTAGGCAAACTTTCATGGTTGGCAATATTCCAGGCATATACACCAATACCAATAGTACTGCTTCCAGACTCCACCTTATGTGTTTCTTCCCTTGATTAATTTTATCACTATCCTTTTTCTGTACTAAACTTTTTCTGTAGGTATAATAACTTCCAATGGAATTTTGTGAGTCCTTCTAGTGAATTATTAAACCTGAAGTAGTTTTGGAGAATCCCTAGAACTTGTAGTAGTTGATATTAGAAGTGAGAGTGGTCTTGTGTGGACTGTGTTCTATCTAACTGTGTTGACAAATCTCTCAAAATCACAATGGCAAAACCTAGGATTTATTTTTCCTTCTTACTTTTTTTTTAGCATCTTTATTAACATATAACTCACATGTTATAAAGTTCATCCTTTTAAATTGTACAATTTAATGTATATTCAGAGTTGTGCAATCATCACCAAAATGTAGAACATTTTCATCATCCCCTGTAAAAAAAAAAAATTCATATTAATCATCACTTCCAACCCCCACCAAAGATCCAGGCAACCACAACTTTATTTTCAGAGTCTACAGATTTGCCCATTCTGATATTCTATACTAGAGGCCCGGTGCACAAAATTGATGCACCACGAGGGCGGGGGGAGGTCCCCTCAGCCCAGCCTGCACTCTCTCCAATTCAGGACCCCTTGGGGGATGTTTGACTGCCGGTTTAGGCCCAATCCCTCTCACAATCCAGGACCCGTGGCTCCTAACTGCTCACCTGACTG
>NW_005367587.1:4173778-4178157 GCF_000412655.1 Myotis brandtii
TCGCCCATTATTGCCCCCCCTGCTAGCCTGGTCACCCCACACAGCCTGCTGTTCAGTTGTTTGGTCATTCCTCACTAACATCCCTGCCAACCTGGTCACCCCATGCAGCCTGCTATTCAGTTGTTACTGTTACTATGATGGCATCCTGGACAATTTGCATATTCCTCTGTTATTAGTATACATAATACAATTTACAGTCTTTGGGAACTGGCTTTCTTCTCTTAACAGGTTCACCTAGGTCAGTGATGGCGAACCTATGACACGCATGTCAGAGGTGACACGCGTGTCAGAGGTGACACGCAAACTCATATTTTTGGTTGATTTTTCTTTGTTAAATGGCATTTAAATCTATAAAATAAATATCAAAAATATAAATCTTTGTTTTACTATGGTTGCAAAGATCAAAAAATTTCTATATGTGACATGGCACCAGAGTTAAGTTAGGGTTTTTCAAAATGCTGACACGCTGAGCTCAAAAGGTTCGCCATCACTGACGTAGGTTGTACCTGGTATCGGTACTTCATTTCTTTTTTATTGCTGAGTATTCCATTGTATAGTTATACCACATTCCATTTATTCATTCATCAGTAAACAGACATATGGATTGCTTCCAATTCATAGCTATTACAAATAGTGCTGCCATCAATATATATGTATATGTTTTTATATAGGCATATGTTTTCATTTCTCTTGGTTGTATACTTAGAAATGGAATTGCTGGGACATGCCTTTTTTGTAGATATCCTATGCTGGGACATTCTCAAAATTTTTTGAGAATGTCCCAAAGTTGTTGATTTTCCAAATTTTGCACAATTCCTATTAGCAATATATTAGGCTCCAATTTCCCTATATTCTCACCAACATATCTTATCTGACTTTTGGAGAATAGCCAGCCTAGTGAATGTGAAGAGTCACCTCATTGTTGCTTATATGTGCATTTCCCCTAAAGAGTAATGATGTGTGTCTTTTCGTGTGTTCTTTTTTTTTTGCCAATTATCTATCTTTTTTTGATAAATATCTATTCAAATCCTCTGCTCATTTTAAATATATTTGTCTTTTTATTATTCAGTTCTAACAGTTCTTTATATAAGACCTTCACCAGATACATTATATGATTTGCAAATGTTTTCTTCTGTTCTATGAGTTATCTTTTCACTCGTATTCCAATTACCTTTTCTTTTCTTTTTTTGTTTGTGCTTTTTATGTCATATCAATTTTATTGTTCAGCCAAATACCATGATGGTTTTCTTCTAAGTGTTTTGTACTTTCCGTTCTTATTTTTAGATATATGGTTCATTTAAGTTAATGTTTGTGTATGATACATGATAGAGATCCTAATTCCTTTTTTGTATATGCATATCCAGTTGTCCTAGCATCACTTAGTTTCCCCCCTCCCATTTTATTCTGTTCATATTAGTCAAAAAATAAATATCTATAAATATATGGATTTATCTAGACTCTAAATGTGATCCAATTGATCTATAGCTCTGTTTTGGTAGTGAGTAGCACATTGTCTTGAATACTGCGGCTCTGGAGTGAGTTTTGATTTTGTACTTTAAAAAAAAACTTTTGGCTATTCTGTTTCTCTTACATATCCATATGAATTTCAGAACCAGCATTTCAATTTCTGCAAAAAATCCAGCAAGAATTTTAATAGGGATTGCATCAAATCTCTATATAGATCAATTTGGGTAGGATTACCTATTTTAACATTAAATCTTCAGACCCATGAACAATGGATGTATCTCTACTTACTTAGACTTTAATTTCATTCAGCAATGCCTTGTACTTTTCAGGGTACAAATCTTGCAATAGTTTGTTAAATTTACCCCTAAATATTATATTCTTCTTGGTGCTATTGTAAATAAATTTTTTCTTAATTTTCATTACTAATGTACAGAAATATAATAAATTTTGTATGTCCATCTTAAAACCTGTAAACTTGCTGAATTTATTAGTTCTATATTTTAGTATATTTCTTAGAATTTTATATATACTGTATAAAATTATGTTATCAGCAAGTAGAGACAGTTTACTTCTTCCTTTCCACTCTAGATGTCCTTTATTTCTTTCTTTTGCCTAATTGCCATGGATAAAACCAAGTACAATATTTAATAGAGATGGCAAGGGTGTATGTCCTTGTTTTGTTCCTGATCTTAGGGATGAGAGGCATTCAGCATTTAGCCATTAGGTATGATCTGTTGGTCTGAATGTGTCTTTTTTGTAGATATCCTATATCAAGTTGAGAAATTTTTGTAATGTGTAGAAATCGCCTGGTATAATACTTTAATTCCATAAATAATATTTAATCATAATTTTGAATTTTTAGTGGTTCCCCATAGTTAATAATGTGCATCTTAAATTACCACAATATACTTTAGATTTATATAAACTTAACTATAATGAAATAAAGAAACTTCACTCCTATATAACTCCATCCCTTCCTCCTTATTTGTTATTCTTATACATGCTTCCTCCATATGTTACAAACCCAACAATGCATTGTTAAAATTATCTTATATAATCTTATGTCTTGCAAAGAAGCTTAGAGAAAGAAGAAAAGCAAGCATATATTTATAGAGTTTGTTGTATTTGCTTTATTTACCATTTCCGATTTTCTTTATTTTTATTGATTTGAGTTACCATCTTATGTCATTTCCTTACTTCAATACAATTTTGTTTCCACCTTTATTCTTTGTGCTGTTATTGTCAAATACTAGAGGCCCAGTGCACAAAATTTGTGCATGTATGGTGTCCCTAGGCCTGGCCGGCAATCAGGGCCAATCAGGGCCAGGCCGATCAGGGCTGGGCTGGAGAGGAGGGGACAGTCACCAGGCCAGGCATGGAAGGAATGGATGCTTGACGCTGACATCGCCATTATTGGCACTCTGCCACCATGAGGTTCCCTGCCTCCCCACCTCCTCCTTCCCTCACTGCTGCACTGCCACCATGGCAGGTGGATGGCAGGCTGATTGGGGCCTGCCAGCCAGGGGGATGAACAGGGCACTGGAGTTTGGCCACCAGCCCCGAGGAGAGAACTGGCTCTCAGCCCCCCTGGGAAAGGGTCCGCATCCACTGCCACCCACCCCTGGCTCCCCATCCCAGCCCTGAGGCTTGTCCCAATCAGGCAATCAGGGCCTTCTGTCCAGGGGGAGGGACCACAGGAGGTTGGCTGGCTAGGGGAGGTTGGCTGTGGGAGTGCACTGACCAGCAGGGGGCAGCTCCTGTGTTGAGTGTATCATAGTGACTGGTTGTCCCAGTTGTTTTGGTCATTCTGGTCACTTAGGCTTTTATATATATATATACACTAGTAGCCCAGTGCACGAAATTCGTGCACATTAAAAGGGAATTAATTAGCGGAAATATTTTAATATTACTATTTGCCCTTTATCTATAATAGAAGTGTGAGAGATGAAAGGAAATTTGTAAAAGGTACATGAAAATAATATATAAATTTATTAATAAATAAACAGTAACAAAAGGATATAACAACAACAGAGGCATGATATAAAAACGACAAAACCATGATATGAAAACAACAAAAACATGATACAAAAACAACAGTGATGCAAACAATGACTGATAAAGTGATTAAACTTATTCTAATATCTCCTTGTACACCACATTAAGAGTGAAAATACTTTCAGAGTGCTTGAATAATTTCCCTTGTGCTGAAGTATTTAGAACTTTAACTTTAACATCACATGCTCTTTGAACTCGAGAGAAAGCAACATATAACTGACCATGTGCGAAAACGGGTTCAGGTATGAATATGCCTGCTCTGTCTAGAGTTTGTCCTTGTGATTTATTAATAGTCATCACAAATGCTGGCATCACGGGATACTGTCTTTGAATTAATTTGAATGGGAGGCCAGTGTCAGATGGGGACAAATCAATTCTTGGAATCAGAACAACCTCTCCCTCTGCAGATCCTGTTAATACTTCAGTTTCAATAATGTTAGGTTGTAATCTTTTGATAATAAACCTGGTACCAGTACAAAGACCCCATTTACAATTATGATTTCTCAATATCATGATGATTGCACCCACTTTCAATTTTAATTTATGACACAGCATTCCTGAAGGAGTAATACTTTTAAGAAATTCGATGGGAAAATTTTCCTTTTCAGCATCATCTGTGGAATCAATGGAATCATCACTCAAATATGTGTGAAAATCTCCATCGAGTATATCCAAAATTTCTTCATTTAATTTTTGAACGTTCTCATTTTTTGGACAAAGAATTGCACATTTAGATATATTTTTAATATTATCTATAGATATAGTATTTCTAAAGGTAGCTTCAATAATAGATCCATTACAAATCATTTCACAGGGGATTTCAATAATATCCATTCCTAAATGAAAACTGCTATCAA
>NW_005367587.1:4178494-4195837 GCF_000412655.1 Myotis brandtii
TTTTTTCTTTTTTTTTTTTATTCTGGGCCAGCTTTAGCTCTGAGGCCTCGGCTGCTGAAAGCCGGTTTCTGGCCTTTGTTTTTCCTTCTGTATTTGATACAATGTTGCGGTCCGGCTGGCTGAAGCCTGGCTGACTAACGCAGGTTTCTGTGGTTTTGTTTAGCTTCTATATTTGCAACATTGTTGCTTAGAGTTGCAGCTGAGAGGCCGGCAAGTCAGGCGGGGAACCTTGGAGTTCGCCATCATTGGAGCAAGCAAGCCTCCCTGTTCGTTTCAGTGCATGGCTGCCGGCCGCCGTCTTGGCTGACAGTTAATTTGCATAAGGATATGCTGATTAGCCAATGGGAAGGGTAGCGGTCGTACGCTAATTACCATGTTTCTCTTTTATTAGTGTAGATTACATCTATATGTTCTAAGCCCAACAATGTAGTTATGTACATACTTTTATAAACTGCTTTTTAAGTCAGTTAAGAGAAAAAAGAAAAAATCAGTAATATTGTCTTTTATAATTATTTGTACAATTATACTTATTAATGCTTTTCTTACTCATGTGGATTCAAATTACAGTCTGAAGTTGCTTGCTTTTAGGTTGAAAAATGTGCTTAAGAATTGTAAAGCAGATCTGATAACAAAAAATGTTTTCATCCTTTGTTTATCTATGAATGTCTTAATTTCATCTTCATTTTTGAAAAGTGGTTTTGCTGGATATAAAATACTTGGTCATTAGTTTTTTACTTTCAACACTTTTAATATGTCATTCTATTGCCTCTGGCACCATAACTTCTGCTAAAAAGTTTATTGTTAATTTATTGGGTTTCCCTTGTAGATGATGAGTCATTTTTCTCTGGGGGATTTTAAAATTTTTTCTCTGTATTTTATTTAAATATTTTGATCAAGATGTATTTGGGTATAAATTTGTTTGCTTAAGTCCCTTGTGTCAGTGAGGCTTCCACCCTTTCGGATGAATCTGTGCATAGTTTGTGAATGTTTTTAAGTCTTCCCAACATTGTTCTAATTGTTCTTGAGTGTTTACACACTAGTGCATGCACTCAGATTTCCCAGTTCTCAGGTTTAACTGGAATCCTAGGAGGCTCTTTGTGGCTGCCTCTTTCCCTGGCTCTTTCTATTAAATTTCTAACTGTTCTGTCATTCTGCATGTTTCTAATAGTTGTATGGAACTATGATCATCTTCTTAGTTGATACCCAATAAGATTCCCAGTGTTTGTAGCAAACCCCACAGTCATGGAATTCTCTATGCTCTGATCCAAATAAGTCAGACAGGGCTGTTGAGCCCTTCATCCTTAAATAATGCCTCTCTCCCAGCCAGAACCTCTTTGCCACTACACAGAACCTGGGAACAGAAATAGTTGTTCCTTTATCCCAGAGCAACCTCTCTGCATTAAAAGTGGGCGCTAAAGGAAGGTGGTAGCCCTTAATCTTCTCAGATTGCCTCTCTTATTTTCCTGATGTCAAAATTCTAACCTATGAGTAAAGCTGCAGTAAAAGCAATCAGGTTCCCAGGATTTTCAGCCTGCTGTGTCTGAAGTAGAGTTACATCTCCTATACAAAGGAGCTGGGTGAGTTAAGTGAGCTTTGGTTCTCTTACAACACTCAGTAGGAATAGAGCTTCTGCAACACAGGGCTAAAGAGAAAAATCCCTGGTGTCTCGTCCGTTCTAAGTTAAATGATAGCCCTAGTCTAGGTTGTAGGGGAGACCCCTGTATTCTTGGCTATACCAACTCAGAGTAGATCACCCCAAATAGAGTTCTCATAAAACAGAGCTTAGAAGGGGGTAAAGGATAAATCCATGGCTCAAGTGTCATAATCTCTTACTCTTCTTACCAAGATGTAGTATATTCACTGTAATGAATGTTGCTTCATTTGTTGTATGACCTTAGGACAATTTCAAGAGACTTTAAATAATTGTTTTATTTCTTTTTAAAATAATTTTCTCCAGTTAAATGATTATTCTGGGGGAAAGTGCTTCTATCATCTGTTCAGAATCTTCAAAAGTAGTTTTTCCCAGGCATCATTTCTGGTCCAAACACCCAATGACATTCTGAATTTCTAATATTTGAAAAATTGGTTTTCAATTTTAAGCCTTTACTGTGTTGCCTATTGTTGTTTGTTTGTTTTGTAAATCTAGTCAGATTTAGTATGATGATATTAGAATTTATAGGTCTGCATTTAAATTTAAGATTCAAGACATTTTTGTGAGCATGGGTTAGTTTGAATCATTTTCTTAAATTTACTAATAAAATCTTTTATGTCCTTATGAGGAAAGACACATTTTGCTCCTGAAGAATAGTTTTATTTTACTAGACCATTTTGATAAAAAATGTTTGACAAGAGTGTACTGCTGTATGATTGCTGAGAAAATTGTCTTTAGAACCTAGAAGCTCTGTATTTGGATTCAGAATCTATCCTCAAGAGATGTCATGTCTACATTTGTGGTTCCGTTAAAAATCCTCAACCATTATTGTTTACTGATTAGATTCTACTAATTTTAGTAATATCATAGATGACACTGTGATTCTCCTTCTTCAGTTTTTATTACAGAACTTTAGTGTTTTTTATTGCTTTGCATTTCTTTCTTCTTAAAAGACTATGATTATAACATAAATTGCATTCTATATTTTATGTACTTTAATTTTCTATATTTTTGGAAATATACCAACACATTTGTAGTTTAAAAATTATTACTGAAATCAAAGGTAGATTATGAGAACTACATATGCTTTATTTTTTCAAGTGCAATGGGAATTTTCTGGGTTGGAAAACGGAGAAAGGAGTCTCTGGAGAGCAGTGTAATGCAATAATGCAAAGACAGAGAAGGAATGTTGCAATGTGAGAAATATGGGAAGAAAATGAGGCCAGAGAAGTAGGGCAGAAGCCGAGCAGTGACGGGGCTTGACTTTTTGTGTATATATTTAAATTAATTAATCTTTTATTTCATAGCCAATGTTTGTTTGTTTTTAATGAAATCTTTTATTGTTTTCCCTAGTTATTTTTTTACATTTGAGTCCCCAGTCTAACTGGAGTTGATTATTGAGGTGAGAATACAACAATTTTCTCTTTTTATATATAGTTATTTTCTACTTCCAATTAAAGAATACTCCCCCTTTTTCACACTTATCTTTCATGCCACCTCTGTCATATGCCAAACTCCATACATGTGTGATTCTGTTCCTGACCTTGTAATTGGTTTCATTGGTCAATTTATATATCCTTACACTAATACCACACTATGCTAATTATAATAGTTAAACAACTCAGTGATAGCATTTGAAATGACAAGTGCCTCTTGCCCATACTTCACAGAGGAGCCCAGGCAATTCTTTTTCATATAATGTTTTGAATAATCTTTGAAAGTTGCACATTGCCAATATCCTCCCTTTCTTATTGTTTTGTTGTTGTTGTTGTTGTTAATCCTCACATGAAGATATTTTTTCCACATTGATTTTTTTGAGAGAGTGAAAGGGAGGGGAGAGACAGACAGAGAGAGAAACACATCGATGTGAGAGAGACACCTCAATGTATTGCCTCTCATATGTGTCCTAACCAGGGCCAGGAACCGAGCCTGCAACCAAGGTACATGTCCTTGACCAGAATAGAATCTGAGATCCTTCAGTCCACAGGCCAACACTCTAACCACTGAACAAAACAAGCAAGGCAATATCCTCTCTTTCTTAATGCTGACTTCTAATAGTGCAATTTTAAAATTTTGGTGCACCTATTCTAATAATTCTTCAAACTGCGTATTGCAATGTGTTGGGTTTTATTTTTAAAAGTTCTTAAATATCTTCTTATTTTAGTCTGTGAGCTTCTCCTCCTCAGATACATCAATAATTCTGACACTGAATATTATTTCTTTCCCAATCTCCAGAGAGTTGGGTAGAAAATGAAGGAGCTCTATAGTAGAGAACCATATCAACATAAAACCATATCTACCTCTCACCTACAAAACAACATTTTAAGTAAGTGATTACATTTCCACCTGTCCACCCTCTACAAACACACCTATTAAATTCAATCTCTATCTCCTCAATTTCCTGTATTTCTCATTCCATGCAGGTCTTTCTTTTTCCTATTTATTCTTCACTCAGTTCTTAATAAATATGTAGATATTACCATTTACCTATCACCTTTTACTCCATTAGGCCCATCCAAAACTGCATGATGCTGCTCAGTAAAGCCATTGGTCAGTAAGTGCCCTCTTGAGCCTGCTGCTCTTGCTGATCTGGTCCTCAACACCTATTTCCTTAAGTGGCAAATGAATAGCATGACACAACATTTTAAGTAAGTGATTACATTTCCACCTGTCCACCCTCTACAAACACACCTATTAAATTCAATCTCTATCTCCTCAATTTCCTGTATTTCTCATTCCATGCAGGTCTTTCTTTTTCCTATTTATTCTTCACTCAGTTCTTAATAAATATGTATATATTACCATTTACCTATCACCTTTTACTACATTAGGCCCATCCAAAACTGCATGGCGCTGCTCATTAAAGTCATTGGTCAGTAAGTACCCTCTTGAGCCTGCTGCTCTTGCTGATCTGGTCCTTAACACCTATTTCCTTAAGTGGCAAATGAATAGCATGACTTTTCTAAATTTTATGTTTCTGAAAGTAGAATAACCTACATCTCTCTCTCTCTCTCAAGAGATTTCTCTTTGCCACAAATCCAATTGGAACACATTTTCTAGATCAAATGCACTAATCAGTCACCTATGAGCTCTATTTAGGGCTAAAAATATGTCTACATTATTATTGTACACTCAAAGTTTACATCTGCAAAATAAGTTTTTAGGAAAGGACCACCAAAATATATTTTTCCATACCTGTCCCTGATTCCTTCTTATACCAATTTTATCAATGATATTATGACTCTATTACAAAAATCAAACAAAAATGGAACAAAATTATGACAGAATTTGAAACATTAAAATATTTGCTGTTCCACATTTTCATTTGTTATTAATTTTGGGGGAAAAAAGGCTAAGGTGGACAGTATGAGTTAAATCACTCAGCCTCCTTTCCAGACTCATTCTAGAATGTCTTACTATACAGCAAAGGGTGGGATGCTATACATTTCATTTTACAGACATTTTGCAGAAAGGATTATGGATGCAAATAAGGTTCCATAATCAAATGCAATTTCAATATTTGAAGGCAAAGTACAGGTATAGGCCATTGCATCAGTTTCCTAGGGCTGCTGCAACAGTACCAAAATCTGAGTGGCTTAAAGGAAGAAAAATGTATTGTCTCACATTTCTGGAGGTCTCACAGTCCAAAATCAATGTGTCAACAGGATCATGCTCCTTCTGAAGGCTATAGGGGAGAATCTTTTCCTGACTATTTCTAACTTCTGGTAGTGACTGTCAATCCTCAGTGTTCCTTGGTTTACAGAAGCATCAATCTGATCTCTGCCTTGATCTTCACATGGAATTCTCCCTGTGTTGCTTCCATTGTTTCCCTTCTGTGCATGTGTCTCTGTATCTAAACATTCCCTTTCAAGCCCTAGCTGGTTTGGCTAAATGGATAGAGCGTCAGCCTGTGGACTGAAGGGTCCCGGGTTCGATTCCAATCAAGGGCACATGCCCGGATTGCGGGCTCAATCCCCAGTAGGGGTAGTGCAGAAGGCAGCCGATCAATGATTCTCTTTCTCCCTCCCTCTCTGAAATCAATAAAAATATATTTAAAAAATAAAATAAAATGACTCCAGCAAGGAGGTCTGTCCCCAGTGAGGAGCAAGGAGGTGTGTCTCCCATTAAAAAAATAATAAACAAACAAACATTCCCTTTTGAGCCAGGTTGGTGTGATTCAGTGGTTGACCTATGAACCAGGAGATCATGGTTCCATTCCCAGTCAGGACACATGCCTGGGTGCAGACTCAATCCCCAGTAAGGGGCATGCAGAAAGTGGCCTACCAATGATTCTATCTCTTAATTGATGTTTTTTATCTCTCTCTCCCTCTCCCTTCCTCTCTGAAATAAATTTAAAAAAATATATTTAAAAATAAAACATTTCCTTTTGATAGACACTAATTATGTTGAATTACCACCCACCCTAATAACCTCATCTTGACTAGATCTGCAAAGATCCTATTTCCAAATAAGATTATATTTTGACTTCAAATGCCCTTTAATTGGACTTCAATCTACTTTTTTAGGAAATATACAATTCAACCCATCTTCCTGACAGTTTGGCTGGTTTTAATAAGCAAGTAAGGTTATAGAGACATGGGATATTCCTATATCATATGTATATATAACCAGTCAGTTTGTAAGTATTGAGAGAAATTTGCACCAGTGACTTCCTAATTCTGGGATCATAATTATAGCTAAGTGTTCTTGAAATAAAAAATTTCAATTGAAGTCTCAAAGGGAATAGCAACTATGGCAAGTAAGTTATATAGCATTTTTAAAAATCATTAGTGTAGGCCCAGCCTAGATCTTGTTCTTATTTACTTAATTTTTATATACACCTAATTCCCTGAGGGATACTTTTACCTACATTGAATACTGACTAATATACACAACAAATTTTATATAATCTTCAGATTCATTTTAGGCATAAAGTATACCATCAAGTGTGCTTGTTTGTGGCTCCTTAAATGTTGTGTAACAGGATGAGTGGGTAACCTATATGGTTAATGCAGTTTGTACTGCAGCAATAGCAGCAGCTGGATTTTTCAAAAAGCCAAGTTCAATAAAATCTACTACTTGTATCATTAAGGTCCTCCCTGATACAGCAGTCTTAAGTATCTACAAGACACATCTTACATGCAAGATTTTTGGTCATCCTAGTACCAGTTGGAAATGCATTTTTCATTTGATAGGATTTGCAAAATCCTTTTATCACCTCAAAATTACTTCTGGAACATACAGACTTCCAAGTGTTAAAAGTTAGTCTCACAATTTTTTTTGTATGTAGTACAATTTGGCTTATATATAAAATAAAAATTACAGCCAGTGTTGATTTAGTGGTTGTCTCGTCTCAGAATTAATCATGAAAATCCCTGGTTCTGTAGTCTTGAACTATCTTTTGAGGTTGTGAAGGCAATTTTTTCTCAAAACAAGAAATCAGCAGGAATTCCATTGTTACAGTATTTTAATAGTATTATTGTGCTAAAAACTATTGTGACAAGCACAATTTTGTGGGCTGATGTTTTATTGTTTGGTTTTCTATAGTCAATATCTATATTTACATACACAGGAAAATGTTATTTATTCAAATAATCCTGGAGTGTAAGAAAGGCCTTTGCTCAGCTCTTTTGTTTCTACCTGTTTTCTCTGATCATAAATCTCTGCTGACATATTATTACACATGTCAATGGAAAAATATATGAACAGAACATTTAGACAAGTGTAAACCCATCTTAGACCCCTTGTGACTCTCTCAAGTTCATGCTACTAAAATGAACCAAGTTCTAACTCCCTTCTGATTTCCGGTCATTATAGTTGCTGTTATAGTTGCTCTTATTTTTCTGTCTTTGTCATATGAGAAAACAGAAAAGTGAACTTGAGTTTTACAGTTAGAATAAATTAGCAAAATCCAATCTTATTCCCATCCCATTGAGGCATAATTAAAATACATATATGAATCGACCAATCTCCTGATTAGGAAACATTAAGTGTAAATGTATAGAGATAGAACTCTTCTTTCTCTTGTGAAAATGGAAGCCTATACCCCCACTGATTCCCACCCATAGCAGAAATGCCTTTTCTATTCAAGATTTATATTAATTATTTTTCAAGTGCTATAGAAAGAAAACATATATACTAAAAATCCAAAATCTTATAATTACATTGTATTTTAACTATGTTGCTGGAAAGAAATTTAACACAGAAATAACTCAGATCAAAAGACTTATTTTCTACATAAAAAATGTATAATTGTATTTTACAAAAATAAAATGATGACAGCTACCAAAATGAAATACATAACAGCTGGCATATATAAAAGATAAAATAGGGTACAGGTTGTTTTGAGGAAATTTGAACAACAAACAATTGAAAATAGCAAGGAAATTGAAATATATCATCAGTGTTAGAAAACATACATAAAAGTTATTTCAAAATAAGATGGAAAAATATAATCAGACTAAATATTGTGAAATACAGATTCCATAGTTCTGTAGGTATTACTGAAATTTCTCATTTCATACCAAGGAACACTCACTCATTCTTTAGTCGCTGGATTTCCATTGCCTTACCCTAAAAAATAAAACAATAACTATAGTACTAGAGAATGTGTGTTGCCTCTTCCTAACACCAATCATAAAACCTCAATATCTAGTCACACAATGTATTATAACTGCTATGTGGTGAGACCCCTCACAAATAGCTTGCAAACTTATAGGGCTAGCAGAGGTATGTATACAGATGCAAAATAGAGATAGATTACACACATATAGAAATCATTAAGAAAGTTCAGAGAAAAGTATCCTCTGTGGTACACAAGTAGGGAAAGGCACAGCAGCCACTGTGAGAGGAGTATGAAATAGCACAAAAGATGAGTTGCAAGAGTTTACTAATATGTAAGTAAAAGGTCTTAATATTCCAGGTGAAGCAGTACTTGAAGGTAGGCTATGATTACTTAAAGATATACTAGTATAGTTTAAACCAAAGGACAAGCACTAAAAAAAAAACATTTTTAAAGAATTATAAACAATGTCATTGAATGACAAAAATGCTAAATTAACCCATGAACAAGGAGATAAGTAAAAAAATAGATTAAGAGAATATGGAACAAGATATGGTTAAGACTTAGATAAGTGTTGCCAGGACTTGTGAGGGGAAGGGGTTGACTAAAAAGGGGCAGCAAAGGAAACTTTTGGGTGACAGAGCTGCTCTCTGTGGTATTCTCAGCATTAAAAAAAACCCCATAAAACTATATACCATCAAGACTAAATTTTACTGCAGGCAAATTTTAAAATATCTATGAGGCTGTGAAAAGAACTACAGATGGAATGCAGAGTGTGACAAGTGCAACTAACTGTAATTCAAATAAATGACATAACCACACCAAAGTGGTTGGGAAGAAATGAGTTGACCTAATGACCTTGAAAATCATTGATTTGACTGAATATTGTAATACTAAAAACAAGAAAGAACGGTAACTTGTAGTAACGGTAACTTGTAACACAAACACTGTGGTAACTTTTTTTTCTCACAGTAGTATGAGTTAATAATTCTGAAATTACTTTATTTGTATACTAGGTTAAACAACAGGAAAATATATTAGAGGTATTGATAGCCAGGTTTCTCACTGTTGAAGGAGTTACAAATAAGTAAAGGTGAATTGCTAGATTGAACCCTGGGATATTAGATTAGAATCAGAGGTATCAGTGTGAACTCATGGAGTTTTTTTTTTTTTTTTTTTTTTTTTTTTTTTTTTTTTTTTGAGAAAGAGGTATTTTTTAATATCTAGTCAGATAGATAGACACATAAATAAATATATGTGTGTATCTGTACATGGCTTGGTAGACGTATAGACATTTCTTAGCCCTGTCTGCACAAAGCATTAATACCTCAATAGCAGTATGCACATGTAGTATCTAAGATCTTGGTTTATAAATACTATTTCCAATAAAAGGAATCAGGCTTCTTAGAGAAGTGATTGATTCCAGAGCTGAGGCAAGGAAAATCCAAGATAAGCCTGGAGCACCTAAGAGTCTAGAAAGTAAGGAAGTGTTCAACAAAGGAGGGAGAGGATGAGAATATATGAAAACTACACAGGAGGCAACAATGTAAGAGGACTTGAGTCTAAAATAGAAAAAAAAATTGAACAAAAAGAATAGTATTGGATTATAATCTATAATGATAAAAGCATAATATGCTAATTAGACCAGATAGCCAAACAACAGGAGGCTGAGGCAGAGGCGGTTAGGGGTGATCCGGCAGGCAGGCAAGCAGTTAGAGGCAATCAGGCAGGTAGGCAGAGTGGTTAGGGGAGATCAGGCAGGCAGGCAGGTGAGCAGTTAGGAGCCAGCAATCCCGGATTGCGAGAGAGATGTCTGACTGCCAGTTTAGGGCCCCTAAACTGGCAGTCAGACATCACCTGAGGGGTCCCAGATTGTGAGAGGGTGCAGGCCGGGCTGAAGGACCTCCCCCACCCCTATGCATGAATTTCATTCACCGGGCCTCTAGTAAAATAATAAATATCCATGAGTCCTTACTGACATAAGTAAATGATTGATGTAATAAAGGGTGAGCAGGAATAGCTCTTCCTAATAGAAGCATTCCAATTAATAAATATAGAAAGAACTAAGAAAATAGAATATAACCATTAGAATAATAAGATCTACTGATGAAAGTTTAAGAAGAAAGAAGATATTTGCTGAGTCTCAAAGAATTTCCTCCAAATATTTACTAATTAAGAAGGAAAATTTAGTACCTTTACAACAGAGAAACCTGGAACACACCAACTTAACCAAGTGATCAAGGTTAACATAATAGTGTTAAATCCTATCAAGATATGGAACCCCTGTTTGATTGCACTAACAAAGCCACATCACTGCTGCTAAGGCAAACCTAAAAATGCATAACATAGACCTAATTAAGAAAAAATTCAGACAAACCCAAATGAAAAACATTCTACAAAATACGGAGCATTAGACTTCAAAACTCTGAAGTTCATGAAAATCAAGGAATGACTGAGGAATGGTCAGGTACCCAAGGAAACTAACTAAAGAGATGACCACTAAATGCATTAGGGATCTTAGACTTAATCCTGAGACATAAAAAAATGACATTAATTGAGAAACTGGTGAAAGTGAAATGAAGCATGTAATTTAGAAAATAGTATTGATAATTGTGTTATGATTATACAAGATGTTAACTTCAGGGGAAGTTGAGTGAAAAGTTAATAGGAACTCTCTGTATTTTTATGCATTAATCTAAATCATTTTGAAATAAAGAGTTATTTAAATTAGATGAAACAGAATTCTAGGTAGAGTAAGGAGAACAAACTATTACAAGCAAAAATCTAAAACATACAATCTTCCAAAATAGCCAAGAGTTCCTGAATTCTGAATATTGAAGTGTGTAAATTATATTTCATTAATTCTAGAACTATTGGATTTTCCATAACTATCTTGGGTTTTCCCTGCTCCAGTTCTAGAATCAACCACTTTTTCAAGGAGCCTGGAGTATATTTTTTCCAAATCAAGAGTCTGAAGGGATGCTAGATGTATTTCTATAAGTGGCCAACCAGTAGCCAACATATATTTCACTTCCTTTTAAAAAAAGGTTTGGAAAAATAAGTATGATAGGGTGATAAAAGATATATAATTAAACAAAATAAGAAAGGCAAATCACAACTATTATATCCCAGACACATAGACATAAAGGAAGAAATAAATCATACCCAAACAATACATATATAGATTTATTATTCACCATCTCCTATCCAAAACCTTCAGTGAACCTATGCTGCATTCCAGCACAAGACTAAGCTCTTAAGTTGGACTTTCAGTACATTTTATGATCTAGTCCTAGGGCTTTCACTAGTATTACCCAAGGCTTGAGTGCACATACACTGTACTCCAGGCATGCCGGACCTTACCCCATTTTCCTTGCTTTTGTGCCCTTTCTTACACCGTTTCCTGTACATGGAAACTTCTCTGCTGATCAATAAATCACTTGTTCTTCAAGTCCCCACCAGATGCTCTTTCCTATATTAATGCCATCTCTCCCTCCTTTGAAGGTAGTTTCTTTCATTTTCTTTTTTTGTGCTTGTTCTTTGTATCTTGCCCATCCCACCTAATACATATTTCCTTAGAGAAAGGAGGAGACTTTTACCTACTCATCTTTACATCCCCAGAGTAATTAATATCATTTTTACCATGTAAGATATTCCTTCAATAAATAATTATAGAATAATTTAAAGAAATATCCAGAACTCAAGCTTGAAAACAGTTATAAAATAATAAACATTTTTACCACAGATTCCCTCATGCCAAAACAGTCTTAGATTTTCTTGATCATAAATTTGTGCAAGGGAACATCACATTATCATTTCAGTGAGAATGGCTCTCTCCCCAGTAAATTCTGTTGCCAAGGGAATTGCTAGCCAAATTTTAAAACAGAAGGGCCCAGTTGGGGGAGTTTGCTGATGATTTCCAATAGCCACAGCAGGCGTTATTTTCTTTTTCCTTTGTCTCTGGGGAGAAAAGTACTGTGGAGTGGAGAAAAATGGCCTTAATGTAGGGCCCAAGCTGAGAGAATTTGCCTCAACCTACATCCCAGCCAAGGGAGGCAGGTACACCTTCTCTGATGCAGTAGGGAAGGTGGGGCCGATGTGACAGGAGGATGCTTCCAAGAGAGCTCACAGTGCTGGCTGAGGGGTTTTTAACTGAATCCTGTTTTGTGCCCAGAGAATTTGTGCTGGGAGGGTGGGTAGACAGAGCAGGGCTCTTGGAAACAGAGTAGATATCGGGCACGCACTGCTGTGAGACAGTGGTACTGGACAGAGACCCAGCAGGCTTCCTCTGGAGATTAAAAATAGGACCCAGAAAAGAGCCCACAACTCTGCTCCCTTCCCTGCAAGAACCACTCTCTGCTTTCTTCCCCTCTGAGACCTCGCTCAGCCCTCAGTCATTTCCCTGAAGCCGAACCCAGGGCTCAGTGCTGCATGGGGATAAGGAGCAGCACACTTCTGTTCTAATCCCCGTCCTGCTTCTGCACCAGGGACCATATTACTAAAAGTCATTTTTAAACTCGTTTTATCTGGAAAATTACAAATGCACAGAAAATTGCATAAAGTATAAAAGCATGCCATAAAAATCCTAGAAAAAAACATGGGCAGTAAAATCTTGGGCATCTCTCATAGCAACATTTTTGCTGATATATCTCCTCAGGCAAGGGAAACAAAGGAAAAGATAAACAAATGGGGCTACATCAAACTAAAAAGCTTCTGCACAACAAAATAAATCATCTACAAAATGTAAAGGGAACCCACTGAATGGAAGAATATATTTGCCAATGATACATCTGATAAGGTTAATTGCCAAAAATATAAGAACATGTACAACTCAACACCAGGAAAACAAACAATCCAATTAAAAATTGGGTAAAGGGTCTGAATGGACACTTCTCCAAAGAAGACAGGCAGATGGTCGATAGATATATGAAAAGATGTTCAACGTTACTAATCATCAGAGAGATGCAAATTCAAACCACAATGAGATATCACCTCATACCTCTCAGAACAAGTGCTGGTGAGGATGTGGAGAAAGGGAAACTCTTGTGCACTGCTGGTAGGAATGCGGATTGGTGCAGCCACTGTGCAACACAGTATGGAGTTTCCTCAAAAAAATAAAAAAGGAAACTGCCTTTTGACCCAACAATCCCATTTCTGGGAATATATTCTAAGAATCCTGAAATACCAATTAAAAAGAATATATGTATCTCTATGTTCATAGCAGTGTTATTTACAATAGACAAGATGTAGAAGCAGCTCAAGTGCCCATCAGTAGATGAGTGGATAAAAAAGCTGTGGTACATTCACATAATGGAATACTACATGGTCATAAAAAAGGAAGGAAATATTACCTTTTGTGGCAACATGGATGGACTTGGAGAATATTACGCTAAGTGAAATAAACCAGTCAGAGAAATATAAATACCATATAATCTCACTTTTATAGGGTGTCCCAAAAAATGTATACACATTTTAACAGCTGGTAACTCACTTAATTTTCACTCCTTTTCAGGTTTAACTGATTTGAAACAATGGGTGAAGTCAGACTAAGCTTTGAACAAAGAAAATTTATCCTAAAGTGCCACTAGACTTTTTTTGTGGGGATACAGAAAAGATAAAGTTTATGGTACAAAACCAGCAACAGTTGATGAATTCAAGGCGCACGACTATGGAGCAAAATGATCCTTGATGTTCGCAATTCCATTGCTTCCCATTATCAGCAATGCCTGGACCAGAATGGTCATCTGCTTGAAAACAGCATATTTTTACATTGACATTTTTGAGCATTGACAAAAAAATAAAGTATTCATTTCTATAGATTTGTTGAAATTTTGAAAATGAACTGTATGTTAATAAATACTGACTTTATAATCATTCAAAGTGTGCATATATTTTTGGGGACACCTTATATGTTAAATCTAATGAATAAAATATACTGATGACCAAAATATGTCCAGAGGCATGGATACATGAAAAAGACTGACTGCTGTCAGAGGGGAGAGGTGTGGAGGGGACTGAAAGAAGGTGAAGGAGCCCTGGCCTGTGTGCTCAGTGGTTAGAGTGTCTTCCACACACTGAAGGGTCTCAGGTTTGATTCCCAGTCAAAGGCATGTACCTGGGTTGGGGGTTCACTCCCTGCCCTCCATCGGGGCACTTGCAGGAAACAACCAGTCGATGTGTCTCTCTCACTTCAATGTCTCTCTCTCTCTCTCTCTCTCTCTCTCTCTCTCTTCCTCCCTCCCTCCCTCACCACTTCCCTACATTTCTCCCTATGACTGTCTCTGAAAAGCAATGGAAAAAATATCCTCTGGTGAGGATTAGAAAAAAAAGGAAGGTGAAGGGATTAGTCAAAGAACATATATGCATAGCCCATGGACACAGACAATAGTGTGCTAAGGGCCAGAGGGAAGGAGCCAGGGGGTGCTGGGTGGAAGTGGGCAAAGAGGGGGAAGGGAAATGGGGAGATCTGTAATATTGTCATGATAATGGAGTCAGCATGAATGGAATCAGTGCCCCTTATAAAAGGGACACCAAAGAGATCCCTCAGCCCTGCCACCATGTGAAGACATGGCAAAATGATGCAGTCTATAAACCAGAAAGTGGGCCTCCACCAAATGTTGAATATCCTGGAGCCTTGATCTTGATCTTGGACCTCCCAGCTTTCAGAATTGTAAAAAAAAAAAGTTTGTTGTTTATATGCCATCCAGTTTATAGTATTTTTTGTTATAACAGCCCAAACAAACAGACTAAGACAGGACTTCATCTCTCCTATAGACAATGAAAGTCATGTCCTGACTATTCCCCCTGATGCTTTCCTTATGTTAAATTTACTTTAAAAATCCATGGGTTTCCTTGACTCAGTACTTGTCACTACTATACTGTGCACCAGTCAGGCCTGCCTGTATATTAACTCATTAAATCTGTGCAAATGCTCCCATCTACAGATAGTATTATTCCCAATTTGCAGATGGGAAAACTGGAGGTTATGTGGCCTACATCACTAATAAGTGGGAAATGCAAGTCATTGATTATGCTGCACAGCTTTCTAGCTGTCACTGTCAAGCAAGCAGACAAAGAAGTGGAAGGGGAGGATGGGACAGTTTTTCTCTGTGGTAGCAGGGAACAATTTTAAGAAGGGCAATTTGAGAAGTGGTACATGGACTCTAAGAACACAATTACCTGGGGGTATAATTAAGTGAGTTCTGTGGAATAAGGTGGCTGCAAGGGTACACAGGTGGCACATTTCCTTGCACAAGTCATAGTTGTTGAGATTACTGGGAGAAGGGGCTGGCAGTGGGCATATCTGACAATATCAATGGAATGCTGGTATAGTTGGACATGCCTTTAATACATAAATGAGAAAAAAATATGCTCATGGATAGTTTAAATGTTAAATATGATAGAATGTGCCTCCATTTTTGAGAGCCAGCAGGTAGCCTGTCAGAGCCCATCAGGAGTGTGACAGCTGTGAGTCAGACAAGAGGCTGGCGAGGGGAAGTGTGATCTGAGAGAATACAGCTCTCAGATGAAGAGTAGCCTCTTCAGAGATTTTCAAAAAGCAAAGCATTGTGGACAAGTACTTGTAAAACCATCTAAACAGTGAGTCTGATGAGCATAAAAGATTGGACATATTTCTGGCAGACATTATGTGAGAGAATTAAACATAGCAAATAAGAATAAGTAAATAAATATATGATAGAATTTGTTGGGTTGCTGTGGCTTATGTCTTTGACTCAAGATATATTATTCAATTATTTACTGTTAATTTACTGTCAATCTATTATCAAAGCATTAATAATCTATTAGCAAAACATTAATAACAAATCTATTTAGAAATAAATACTTCTCAGAATCCTCATAAAGTTAACACTGCAGTCAGTTAACACATTTGAAGAAGTGATTATACATCCACTCACCAAACGGCAGGGCCATGCAATGATGAACTCTTAGAAAGGTTGTTAAAAGTATTACCAGGTGTAGTTTTCAAAAACCTTGATTTCTTGCCACTCTTAGAGGAATCCTTTCTTTACTACCCATTATTCTCTGTAATAAAAGAACTAGAACAAAATTTTAAATAGCAGATAATGCAGTTTACTTTTAATATTTGGTCTAGCAATCCATTACATGATTTTCATAATAACTTTATACTCGGGGGGGTGTCCCTCAGCCTGGCCTGTGCCCTCTCGCAGTCTTGGACCCCTCAGGGGATGTCCACCTGCTGGCTTAGGCCCGCTCCCCAGGGAATTAGGCCTAACTGGCAGTCAGACATCCCTCTGGCAGCCCGGGAGCCCCAGGGGGATGTCTACTTGCCAGTGGGGAGCAGGCCTAAACTGCAGTCGGACATCCTCAGTGCTGCTGAGGAGGTGGGAGAGGCTCCCACCATTACCACTGTACTGGCAGCCGTCAGCCTTGCTTGTGGCTGAGCAGAGCTCCCCCTGTGGGAGCGCACTGACCACCAGGGGGCAGCTCCTTCATTGAGCGTCTGCCCCCTGGTGGTCAGTGTGTGTCATAGTGACCAGTTGCTCTGCTGTTAGGGTCAATTTGCATATTACCCTTTTATTATATAGGATAGAGGCATGGTTCATGAGTGGGGTCTGGCTGGATTGCCCTGAAGGCTGTCCTGGATCAGGGTGGGGGTCCCCACTGGGGTGCCTGGCCAGGCTGGGTGAGGGGCTGATGGCTGTTTGCAGGCTGGCCACAGACCCTTCAGGGTGGGGGTCCTGCTGGGGTGCCTGGCCAGCCTGGGTGAGGGACTGAGGGCCATTTTCAGGCTGGCCACACTCCCTTCAGGGTGGAGGGTCCTGCTGGGGTGCCTGGACAGTCCTTGTGAGGGGCTGATGGCTGTTTGCAGGCTGGCCACAGACCCTTCAGGGTGGGGGTCCTGCTGGGGTGCCTGGCCAGCCTGGGTGAGGGGTTGAGGGCCATTTTCAGGCTGGCCACACCCCCCTCAGGGTGGAGGGGTCATGCTGGGGTGCCTGGCCAGTCTGTGTGAAGGGCTGATGGCTGTTTCCAGGCTGGCCACAGCCCAAAGCCACCCAAGCTCCCCGTGGAGGCTGGCTGGAAGCAGGTATCTGGGATTTATTTGTCTTCTATAATTGAAACTTTGTTGCCTTTAGCGGAGGCCACAGCT
>NW_005367587.1:4195939-4198395 GCF_000412655.1 Myotis brandtii
TTGCATATAGTCACTCTGATTGGCTGGTGGGCATGGCTTGTGAGTGTAGCAGAGGTATGGTCAATTTGCATGATTCTCTTTTATTAGATAAGATTTAGTCCCTTATTACTTGGTTTTAAATAAAAGAGATAAAAATGATGTACAAAATGTTATCTGTTTTCTATTTCCCTGAGGAAAGTTCAGCTGAATATATTCCATCTGAAAATACAGTCATTTTCGTGTTTTAAAATTCTCTGCATCCCATAACCAGAGCTGGGAAACTATAAATTCCTCATTGCCCATGGCTTTGTTCATCCTCTCAGTCAAAGGTCCCTCCCCCTATTCCTGCCCCAGAAAGCATGAGCCCCATCCCTCCACAGGCAGGTCTGGGTAAGCAACTTCTCTCTGCTCTACAGCCCTTCACTTCTTGTGCTCCCCATCTTTGCATCCTCTCAGTTCCTCTGCAGAAATCACACAGACCAGGTACTTCTGGTACTTCTAGAGAAATTAGGTTTCCAGAGAAACCTAAAATTGGAATTGAGGGTTTGGGGCTTGCTTACCTTGTTAAGCAAATGCTGAGATGTGAGTGAATACAAATTATATAGCTGATCCCAGGGGAGATGGAGAGACAAACCAGCCTTTGACAGGATGGGAGGTAGTGTTGCCATCTTGGACATACTATTTTGGGATAAGAAAAGTCTTAGAGGAAGTTATTGGGGCCCCAACTGTGTCACAGGATAGGTAGAAAAAGTGTTGATGGATACAACTGATTATGCTTTAAGACAATTGCTTTCTGAGCATGAGTGGGGAATTGGATAATGTGTTACTTTTGTTAAGTATTAGTACATCTCTGTAGTATGTGCTCTTCCTCAACCTCTAATGACCATGTTTATGTGAACTTGCTCTGGATAAATACAGGAAGATCCAGCTGTAAAATATAAGTTACAGGTGGAATGATGGCTTCTCGGTAGGACTGAGGTCCATTGGTGGACAAAACTGTCAGAGAACTAACTGTTCCTAAAGAGAGAAAACAGGACAGCATGGCCAGAGGCACAGAATGTGTTATTAGTGCTGACGCAAATGACAGAGCAGTGAAATCATAGGGCTCTGGAACCCAAGGCAATCATCAGTGAATAACTTTGCACATGAACCTACCCACACAAAGCCATCATAGGAGATGTCAGAGAATTCATTCTTCTACAATGTCTATACCAGAGGGAAGGGGGGGATGCTGCATGGAATTAATTAATATATAAATAAAACATTATAATTCCCCTAAAATACCAACAGGCCTTATTTCAAGACCTAGCCAAGGTGATTCTAAAATTCATAGAAAAATTAAGAAAAAAATATCCAAGGAAAGCATAAAAAGAAGAGTCACAGAAAAACAATTTTTCAACTACTGAATAATACAGAAGAGAAATAAATATATAAAGAAAACAGAAACAAAATAAGCAAAAAAAAGAAAGGAAGGAAAGAAAGAAAGAAGGAATATAGGAAACATTGATCAACATACAAGTAAAAGAAAAGCAGACATAAAGACAAGGAAAAAGAAGGAAAGAAAGTGGGAGGGAGAAAACATATAAAGGGTTTATTATACTTTCTGTAAATCTGCTATATTTTACATGTAATGACTCTAGAGATAGGTACTATTATTATCACAATTTTATATATGGAGAAACTGAGCTTTCAGGATGTTAACAAAACTCATCAAGTTCACATAGCTGGTAAGTAGTGAAGCACAGGTCCAATTCACAGAAATTAATTCTGCTAGAAACAAAGTGAAAAGTATGCTCTCTAATAGAAGTTCTGAATGCACAGAGGAGGAAGCAGGGTTAATAACATAATCTCAGTCTATTCCCTGGGACTCTCCCAGCCAGCTATGGGTTAGGGCACATTTGGTTGCCTTGGTTCAAATTTATATGCTAATCGATTCTTTTATTTAACTCACTACATGCTAATTTCTGGGACTAAAAATATTTACTATACATCCTCCATTGTGTAAAAGGTGTTGCATTTGGGTTTAGAAAGATTTTCTATAGTATATTGATGCATCTAATCTAATAAAAGAGAAACATGCAAATTTACTGTACCTTCGCTACACCCCAAGCCACTCCCACCAGCCAATCAGAGTGACTATATGCAAATTAACCCAACCAAGATGGCGGCCGGCAGCCACGGAGCTGGAGCAAACAGGAGGCTTGGTTTCCCTGGCGATGGAGGAAGCCAAGCTTCCCGCCTGCCCTGGCCAGCTGTGGCCTCCGCTCAAGGCAACAAAGTTTCAATTATAGAAGATAAATAAATCCCAGATACCTGCTTCCAGCCAGCCTCCACTGGGAGCTTGGGTGGCTGGGGACTGTGACCAGCCTGCAAACAGCCATCAGCCCCTCACCCAGATTGGCCAGGCATCCCAGGGGGTACCCCCACCCTGAAGGGGCTGTGGTCAGCCTGCAAACAGCCATCAGCCCCTCACCCAG
>NW_005367587.1:4198925-4210184 GCF_000412655.1 Myotis brandtii
CTGCCAGCTTAGGCCCAATCCCCCGGGGAGTGGGCCTAAGCCAGCAGGTGGACATCCCCAGAGAGGTCCCAAACTGCAAGAGGGCACAGGCCGGGCTGAGGGATATCCCCCAACCCGAGTGCACAAATTTTTGTGCACTGGGCCTCTAGTTTGTTTTATAATCCTTGATAAATACACCTACTAACTGATTCATACTTGTCACTCAACAGCTACCCATAATATATCTTATGCCTAAATTATTCAATTGAAATAAATGACACCATAAGCAGAGCTCTGTTGTTTGTATTTTTATTATATGTATGTACATGGAAAAAAGGAAAAGGAACAAAAATGTATACCATGAGATACTAGTAGATGTAAGTATCTCTCCTACTACTGTCTCAGCCATTCAGTCAACTTTCCTAGAGGCAACATATATTTCTAATTTTTAGTATAGCCTGCTGAAGATATTCAATGCAGAGGAAAGCATGTGAAAATACAATTATAGAAACACACACATGAATGATGACATTCCTAATCTAAGTCTTTTTTCATCTACCTATAAATAGGAATGGATAGATGATGATAGATAGATGAAAGATAGATAGATGATAGATGATAGATAGATAGATAGATAGATAGATAGATAGATAATAGATAGATAGATAGATAGATAGATAGATAGATGATAGAAAGATAGATACCAGTACATGGATAATACATAGGAAATTATTTCATATTAATATAGACAAATATGCCTCTTTCTTTTTATTGCCAACACAGTATTTCACTTAATGGGCATAGTATTACCATTAATTTCTTGATTGTTCCCTGTTGATAGATAGGTTGTCCCCATTCTCTGCTAATACAGACCAATGTTGTAATGGGTATCTTTGTATGGTGTCATTTGGGATATACATTTAAGAGCCAAGCCAGTTGTTTTTCGTGCATTAACTTTTATGTCCTTTAACAATATTTCCATTGGGCTATGGGTTAGGGCTGCCATGAGTAACTGTGTGAGATTCACTTCTATATGACTGGCTCCCCTGGAATGACAGTGAATAATCTTTGCAACCTGTATGGAACATCATTGTTGGTCATTCTCTGTTCACTTGCACGTATTCTTTAAAAATTATGAAAATTCACATTTTATACCTGACATATATGGGAAATATCTCAGGTGATCAATTCTCTTTTGACTTTATTGATTTTGTGTTGTTGAGTTTGCTTCTTAAATTTTTTAGGAAACCTAGTGTATCACTCTTTGATTTTAGTGGCTCCAGGATTTTGTGTCATATTTTAGAAAGCTATTCTACTCCAACAATGTAAATATAACTGTTATATTGGTTTCTATAAATCTTATGTTTATATTTTAGTGTTTGATGTAACTGGAATTTCTTTAGATGTAAGAAGAAAACAATGTTTTTCTACAAGGCTACCCAATTGTCCCAAAACCATTTACTAAATAAACATTTTTTCTCTACTGTTAGATGCACTTCATCTCTAAAATACAATAAAGTTGCATACATTGTATCTATTTCTGGAATTACTTTTCTATTCAATTGATCTGTCTGTTCACACATGAGTACCATTCTGTCTTAATTATAGTAGTTGAAAAATTGTTTTCCTGTGACTCTTCTTTTTATGCTTTTCTTGGATATTTTTTTTCTTAATTTTTCTATAAGTTTTAGAACCACCTTGGTTAGGTCTTGAAATAAGGCCTCTTGGTATTTTAGGGGAATTATAATGTTTTATTTATATATTAATTTTTAAAAATTACATCTTTGTGTGACTGAGTTTTCCTATGCAAAAAAGGTAAGCTTTCTCATAAATTTGAATTATATTTTGCAACTGTCAGTAATGTTTATATATTTTTTTCTTCTTGAACATTTCATGTTAAATTTATTCCTATAATTTTGTTATTTTTGCTAGTAAATATAAGATCGTTTTAACCATCATTATTTTTCTTACTGTCTCTGTTTTCCTATAGGAAGACAACAGATTTTAGTATATTAATTTTATATTATGAAGCCTTATTGATTTTTATTTATAGTGTTTTTTGGTTAATTATATTAAATTTTCAAGTAAACAATTACAACTTCTGCAGATAATTACATTCTTATGATTTTTATTTGTATATATTCTGCTTCTTTTTCTTGTCTATTTGCATTTTTATTGCCTAAGGGAAGGAAAGCATTTAATAATCTGGGAATTAATGAACATCCTTGCTTTATTCCTAATGTTAGTAGAAAATTTTCTAGTATTTCACCAATAATCATGATGTTGCTTTCTTGTGTGAGATAAATATATTTCTATTTAAAAAATATATTTTTTGTCAATAAATTTTCTCAACTGTCTTTCCATCATCTAAGATGACATGAGTGTTCTCTTACAATGTATTAACATGGTGATTAATAATTAGATTATCAAATACTGAACCATCTTACTATATGTAAAGTTCCATTTGGTCAAGGAGTATTGCTATTTTATATCTTCAGAATATCTCCCTAGTTAATATTTCCTAGTAGAATGCCACTTGGTTTTTAATACTCAAACTTTATAAAACCTATATATTTCTCAGTATAATGTTTTTCAGCTGATGTTTTTATAGGAAACTAGACAGCTCCAAAATTCAATGCATCATATCTAACAAAACAATGTGCAGAAAATCCTCAAGTTACATTTCACATAAAATTGGCACAACATTGAGTGTCAATAAGGAAGATATGTATGACAGCAATATAGGAAACATTTCTTTTAAAAATAGCCTTTTTCTCTTCTTCTTTTTTTTTTTTTTTTTTTTTTTTTTTTACTTCTCTTACCTACCTAGACAACCCACTCCAAAAGGCATTAGGTGAAGCCAAGCCAGATAGGCAATTGCACAGTGGTGAGAAGGAGAAAAAGTGGTGTCCGAGACCGAGGAGAGTGAAGATGCGATCCTCATTGGAGAGAAAAGGGGAGACCAGCCTGGGATTTTAGAGCCTGAGTGTTAAGCACGGTGTACATTAAGGATTTGCCAAGTGGATTAGTATGGGGAGTTCAAACACAGGCAGAATAAGGACTTCCTCATATCAAAATGGCCCCATGTAGAGTAGGGAGGGATAAAAAAGACAGACACATTATGTAGGAAATGCATCAACAGAAATAGGATATCAGTTGTATAATCATAAAAATGATAAAATAAATAAATATATTAAGAATAAAGAGAGTCTGGTTTCTGACTCTCAGAGAAGAGAGTTACAAATATTCACATGGAGAAAAATAAAGTTAATCCTGTGGTATTTTATTGGATTTGGAGAAACTAGTGAAAGTCTAGAGTATTTAATATAGACAGATGATAGATGACAGATAGGTAGATAGATAGATAGATAGATAGATAGATAGATAGATAGATGCTTATGGAAACAAATATAGATGTAAATATGCATATAGATATAAATATATATAAAAAACATAGCCCTGTTCACTCAGACAGCCTAGGGAAGGTTCCACCTCAAAAGTCATGAGCACACCTATCCTTCAGATCTTGGTTATTACCAGTAAATACCATTCTCCACTAAGACAAAGCAAGGATCCCTTGAGAAATGGCTGATTCTAAGGTTAGAGTACAAACTAGCCAGGAATATCTTGTGATAAGAAGTAAGGAAGTGCTTAAATTATGATAGGATCATGTCAAAGCAAGCTAGAGGAGCTCTCAATAATCCAAATAGATAATTCTAGCATAAAAATAATGAAAAAAAAACAATAAAAATAAACAATGATATTAACAAATTATAGTCCATTACACAAAATAGAAATCCATTAATTTATTCTGATATAAATAATAAATATTGAAAGTTTGATGAGGGTCAGGATATTTATATATAGTTCCAAAGTACAACCCTCACCCAAATATTTATTCATTCAGAAAAAAAGGAAAAGAATAAAATTACAATGAAAAAGTCTTAAATAAATCAACCTTATCAAGTAATCAAAGAAAACACCACCAGTTATGTGATAAGTTGAAATCACGGATCACCTAATAGGAAACAAAAAGAATACAATGTAACTTTTGTAAATTTTGCCCAAATCATGAATTAACATCAGAAGAACATAAGTTATCGGTCATTCACAAAATAATTTAAACTTCAAAAGTTTCAATGTTACAAAATTCAATGAAAGACTGAGGAGAAACCTTTCAAGGCTGAAGTGGACTAGAGAAATATAAAAACTAAATATAACATGGTTTTTGACCCAGAAAGTTTATTATAAAGGACATTAATTGGAATAATCATTGAAATCTGAGTTGGGCCTCAGGATTCATATATCGATGTTCTTGCCTATAAAAATAAACATTAAAGTATTTAAGGATAACAGGGCATCATATCAGCAAATAGTTCAGGTAAAAATAATAATTTCTTTTACTGTACTTGAAATTTTATTGAAAATGTTGTTTTGAAATTTAAAAATAACTAATAAAATTTAAAGACCTAAACATCTGACTTCTGGAAATATGTAATATATATGCTTTTCCTATTCCACTTGTTAAATATAGTTATAAATACTTATATGCATGAATTCATGCACCAGTGGGGTCCCATGGCCTGACCTGTGGGATCGAGCTGAAACTGGCTCTCTGACATCCCCCAAGGGGTCCCGCATGGCGAGAGGGTGCAGGCCAGGCCAAGGGACTCCACCAGTGCACGATCAGGGCCAGGGAGGGATGCGGGAGGTTGACCAGCTGGGGAACTGCAGAAGGGCCCCAGGGCCTGTCCGGCCCATCTCGCTCAGTCTGGATCAGCCAGACCCCAGCAGCAAGCTAACTTACCGGTTAGAGTGTCTGCCTCCTAGTGGTCAGTACACATCATAGCGACTGGTCAACTGGTTGACTGTCTGCCCTCTGGTGGTCAGTGCATGTCATATTGAGCAGTTGAGCGGCCTTAGCATATCACTAGCATATTATGCTTTGATGGGTTGAACGGACGACCAGAGGACCGGACACTTCGCATATTAGGCTTTTATTATAGAGGATATGCATAACACATGGACACAGACAATTAAGTGGTCAAGGCCTGAGAGGGGCGGGTATGGAATTAATGGGGTCAATAGGGAAAAAAACACAAGCAAACAAAGGGGACACCTGTAATACTTTCAATAATAAAGATAAATAAATAAAAATTAAAAAAAGAAAGTTTCTGAAAGATGAAGAAACAGGCTCTATGGTAAGCACTAAACATATATTTATCTATAGAATTAAAACTACATGATAGTTAAAATGAAAGATTATAGTATATAATGGTTTTGTGCTCTGGTGATGTAGATAAAATACAGCAATCAAAATGGAGAGATAAAGGATAGAAAATATGAATTTAGAATAGACTTGTTGATTGCCTCATAGCTTCTAACTAGGATAAATGAATACTACTTCAGATCAGATGCTTGTAGAGAAATATTGGCTAGGAAGAAGCAGTTATTTCAGTATAGCTAATGGTAGGGAATCAACAGAAAATAACCAAGCTTTTTAAAAGGAACTTAGAATATCATATACAGGTGTTAGCTTAAAAGTAAACATTAATACAAAAATGCAGTCTTCCTAAACACCAAGAAGTATACTCAAGAAAGATTTAAAAACAAATAATGGTAAAATAGATCATAACTTTTTTTTTAGTGATTATAAAAGAGAAGAAACAAAATACAGGGAAAGAAGCTTGAATTCTTTGAATACAATTTTTAAATTTTGAGTTTGGAACTATGTCAATATTTTCCCAAAAATATTAAAAATAATAAAATTATGACTCAATGCCTTCAATTAAAAATAAAATAAATGAACCTATGTATTCAGTAGGATGAACTATTTCAAGAGATTTTAAAACACATGTATGCAACTTTTCATACAAGTATAATATACTAAAGGCCCGGTGCACAACATTTGTGCACTGGAGCGGGAGGGGTCCCTCAGCCTGGCCTGTGCCCTCTTGCAGTCTAGGACCCCTCAGGGGATGTCTGCCTGCTGGCTTAGGCCCGTTCCCCACCTGTTCGCTCCTTACCGCCTGCCTGCTTGCTCCTTACCACTTGGCTTGCCACTCCTTAGTGCTGCCACGGAGGCAGGAGAGGCTCCCAGCACTGCCACTGCGCTCGCCAGCTGTGAGTCTGGCTTCTGGCTGAGTGGCACTCCCACTGTGGGAGTGCACTGACCACCAGAAGGCAGCTCCTGTGGTCAGTGCGTGTCATAGCAACTGGTTGTTCTGGTCATTTCACCATAATGGTTGCTGGGCTTATATATATATATATTCTAGATTTTTAAACAAAAACTACAAATAGAGTTTTAAACTATTTTCACTAACCAATATTATTTGTAATTGTATAGTAGCAGATTACTGCACCTGTGTTTTAGGGGATAAAATGAATGAGTAATGGTGGAACATTCCATCTTTTCTAGCATCAACATTAAAAACTGTAATTTTTTTCCATGGGCTAAAGGCAATATAGTCAAAAGAAATAAGTAAAAACCCAGTTATCCTCACTTTGAAACTCTTGGAAGTATCAAAATAAACTCAGGATAGATTTTATCTTTAAAATATATTTTCTAGCTCTGTTCACCTAAAAGACTTAGAAACAATGTCCAAACCAGAGCAATCTGCACTCATATTGTCCACAATGTAGTCTCTATAGGCAATTTCTTACTTAAAGAAACCAGGACTTCTTAGAAAATTGGCTGATTTATTTCTGTATGAGTCTGGAACATTTTGACATACCAGAGAAAACTATCAAAAACTGTGAATTTGGGGTCAGAATAACCCTGGAACCAATTTGTAGAGGCTCCCACTACAAAAAATAGGGAATTTGAACATCAATTAGAATAAAAACTGCAATGAATTGAAACACCATATTTAAAACTATTAGCTCAAATGATAATAGTAGAAAAAATATTTTAAAACCTAATTGGTCACTTTGTTAATGATTCATTATTTGATATTGAACTGAGAATGAAAGCGAAAAATCAGGTATTCAAGTTAACTTCCCATCCAATTATACCACAGAGTAACCAAATCAAGATAAAAGTAAGAGTCTTTTTATAGAAATAGTCTGGGTAATAAATGAAGAAGTAATGATAGAAGTAAAACAGCACCATGCCTAAATGCATCAATAATTGATCCAGACAGTGAATAACAGGAACTTCTAACAACCAGGTATTAATTGCCTCCTAATGGAAAAAGACAACATCATTAAAAAAATAGTCATGCTGATAACATTGGCACTCAATCCCAAGCCTCTAGGTCAAACCACCAAATTACAGGAAATACGAAATGTTAAATTCCACCAAGGGGATGCAATCAGCAAAACACAGAGTATGGGAAACACTCCAGAACAAATGACCCAGTTTCTTCAACACAGAAATTGCAGAATTAAACAAACAAATAAATGTATTACATATATAAGAAAGGGTAGAGTAAAAGAAGAAGAGAAAAGAGAAGAAAGCCTAGAGAGAAGGAAGCTGCTAAGAGATTAATAGATTTAAAAGACATCGCTCAGTCATAATATTTGAATCTTATTTATAATCTGTATATATATATATATATATATAGCCCAGGGGCAGGAGGTGACCCAGTGATCAGGGGAAGGTGACGCCCCATCACACCTCTGTTGCTGCCACTGCCAGCAGCTCGAGCCTCGGACGGCCCTGGGCAGCTGGGCAGCTGCCACCAGAGGCTTGCCTGTGCCTCGGGCCTGTCCTGGGCAGCTGGGGGGCTGAGGGGACTGGGGGACTTCGGAGGCAGGTGCGCAGAGCAGCTGGGCCCAGGCGGGCCTGGCCTTGCCACTCTTGACGCCCCGGTGGGGCTGAGGGGACTGGGCGTCTCCATCTTGTGGCTGTGGGTGCCACCATTTTTGAGGGCGGGGCAGTCAGTTAGCATATTCCCTCCTTATTGGCTGTGGGTGCCGCCATCTTTGCGATGGTGTGAGGGTCAATTAGCATATTCCCTCTTTATTAGATAGGATATATATACATATATTATTAAAACAAATTGAAACTTTTTTAGAAAATTGAAAATTTGAACACTGATGAATATTTGATGAATCTTTATTAAGAAATACCAGGATTCTTTTTTAGTTGAGATAATTTTGTGGTTACTTTTTTAAAGTCCTTATGTTTTAGAGATATACACTAATATATTTACCAGTTAAGTTGTCTGAGATTAGCTTCAAAATAACATTGTGGGAGTAAGTGAGTAAGAATGAAACTACATTGGCTATAATTGAAAACTGTTAAATCTGTGTGACAGTGCATGGAGGTTCAGTATACAACTCTACCTACTTTTGTGTATGCTTGAAATTCTCCATGATAAAAGTTTCAAAAAACAACAAGGAAGGGGAAAAGTATGAAAAAAAAATCACTGCCTATGATCATTACTTGAAAATAAACTTGATTTAATTGGATATAATAAAGAAGTAAAAAAAACATATTTGATTTCACACAGTTATAAATAAAGTACTATATATCCTCTGACCTTCATTATTAGAAACTAGAGGCCCAATGCATGAAATTCATGCAAGAATAGGCCTTCCTTCCCCTGGCTGCCAGCACTGGCTTCCTTCTGGCACCCGGGACCTAGGCTTCCCTCCAGCCGCCAGCAGGCACCTGGGACCCGGGCTTCCCTCACAGCCCCGGCTTCATCAGGAAGGATGGCAGGACATCCGGAAGGACATCTGGTCTAATTAGTATATTACGCTTTTATTATTATAGATAATCTTTATGTATAGGCTTTATAACATAGGAGAGTATCACATCCTTCTGGCCACAGTGATTGGTTCAGGGATGAGCACAGCCACTCAGAGAAACCATCAGAAAATTCTGACAACTAAAAACTGATCCCTTTATCTGCTATATAGAGACTATACATGGAGGTTTATGCATATAACCCTAGATCTGCTGAAGACCTCCATGGAGAGACAACCTGAATCGGAGTTAGGACAACCCAGAAGAAAGCAGATAATTAAATAGTAAAAATCAGGTCCTGAAGATTACATGCACTGCCTTCTGGAAGCACCCAGCAATAGTTAAACAGGGTTCTCTGTACTTCAAAAATAATTTTTAAAAGAATCTTTATTATCAAATGTCAACAGAGTTGGGTAAAGTCTCTTAGCATTGTTTTAAAAATACAAACTGGAAGATGCTACAGTTACAGACTCACAACTCCTTGAACAGTTACATACAGAATGTAGATAAATGATAGTTATGGACCTGAGGGATAGATTTATTCTCCAACACTCTTGCTCTGTCCTTAATCAGCATTTTATCATAATCTTAAATTAAGATACAAATGACAGATTTATCAGTTTTTACATGCACAAATCTAGGCATCATCAATAAATTACATAAGTTTAAATGAAGATTTAGAGATATCATAATACCTACAAAAATAAGTTGCAATTAAAGAGATTTTGTTTTATATGGATAAATGAGTAGCTCTGCATAAAAACTAAAAAAGTTAATTTCACAAGCGCAGAGAAAGAAAAAGATTCTAACAGCCAATTGTGGGTAAATGCCTGGGATTTCAATTGGATGCAAGTTCATCTGATTTGTCTGTAACTGTGTCAAAACAAAACAAATACATATATCTGTAATTTTCACAGGAGCGCAATTTTCAGATCAGCTGAAATAATAGACCAACTGTATTTTGCCTTTTGTTTTTACATGAGTAAACGTAGATCTTGTATTCACTTCTGAATTAATATATTTAAGGAAGAAATGTTTTAAAGTAGAAGGTTTTATAAGAGGGAAAGGACAATTATCAAGAAAGCATGTAATGGTTAATGATCCAAGACTGTTTAGCCTAAGGAAAACCAGACTGCATAGCAACTCGCTTATTTAATGAAAGAGGTGAAGACGTGTGGGAAAGGTATTACATTTATTCTATGTAGATCCAGAACTGGGACTCAGGGGTGGAAATTAAAGAGCTATAGGTCTAGGCTTGTTAGAGCAATGACTTTCTAACAATCGAGCTGTCTGAAAACAGAAGCTTCTTTATGGAAGCAGTAAACTCACTAATCACTGCAAATGTTCCCGATAATCAACCTTGTAGGTGATTAGGTACCTCCCCATTAAGGGAAGCTGGGAAGTTCAACTAAATGACCTTTATAGATCCTTTACAATTTTATATAATATTATTAAATTAATTATACCAATTGTCAAATAAATCATATTTATTATCAGTCATTTTATAAACCTCTGTAATAACTAGATGATGTTATTCCATATTTGTTATTATCCATTTCTTAAAAATTGTTGAGCCACCTGAAGAACAACAATAAAAACTAGCAGCTTCTTGTATGCATTTGCTCCTGCTTGACTTCTATTTTTCCCTATTGTATCTTTCCATCTAACCAACTCAGCTAATCCACCAAGCATGCCACTACCATGCACTCAATAACATTTAATGTGCTGGCCAAAGTCTCCATTAAACCTAGATTTTTGTGAATCAGCAGCTCCCTAATTGATTAAAGTTGCTTCTTCCTTTCTCTACTGATTGCCAAGCAAAACTTTGTAACAGATATATGAATGTATTCTGCTGAGCATAATCTATAACCCCATAACCTTTTCACAGAATAAAACAATATAAACCTTACCTATGTTCATGGTACCTGATATGCTGGGAACTTAAATGTGTAATTTATTGCATAAAGTCTAATAAGAAAGACACATTTCTCCTTGATCCATTTAATCTAAATATTTTTAATAAATCACACCAGAGCATATTTTGCTAAATTCAGGCTTTAAGATATGGCCCCAAATATCTAGTTTCCATCATTCTAAATGGATGATTCATAAATCTGTAAATTAACTTATTCATCAAATGTTTATTGATTGGCTATACGTCACACCCTGTGCAACCCTTCGGAATAAAAAACAAAACAGTCATGATCTTTATTCTCAAGGACCATTCAATCTAGTAGAGTAGACAGACATCAATCATATTATACCAAAAGCAAACATAAAATTTGAGTTGTAATAACTGCTAGAAATGAAAACTATAGGGTACTGTGAAAGCATATTAACAATGGGATTAGGCCTGTTCAAGGTCAGGGATAGCTCACCTGAAGAAGTGACAATAGAGTCCTCTTAAGAATGTCTAAACGTTCTCCCAGACAAAAAAGACAGGGAAACTCTTTATGCTTAAAATATTATAAAAGCTCACAAATCATCCAAGAGATGCAGATCAAAATGACAATGAGGTACCATCTCACACCTGTCAGAATGACTATCATCAACAAATCAACAAACGACAAGTGCTGGCGAGGATG
>NW_005367587.1:4216484-4220303 GCF_000412655.1 Myotis brandtii
GTGCATGAAAATTCATGCACTGGAGGGGGGGGTCCCTCAGCCCAGCCTGCCCCCTCTCACAGTACAGGAGCCCTCAGGGGCAGGAGGTGACCCAGTGATCAGGGGAAGGTGACGCCCCATCACACCTCTGTTGCTGCCACTGCCAGCAGCTCGAGCCTCGGACGGCCCTGGGCAGCTGGGCAGCTGCCACCAGAGGCTTGCCTGTGCCTCGGGCCTGTCCTGGGCAGCTGGGGGGCTGAGGGGACTGGGGGACTTCGGAGGCAGGTGCGCAGAGCAGCTGGGCCCAGGCGGGCCTGGCCTTGCCACTCTTGACGCCCCAGTGGGGCTGAGGGGACTGGACGTCTCCATCTTGTGGCTGTGGGTGCCACCATTTTTGAGGGCGGGGCAGTCAGTTAGCATATTCCCTCCTTATTGGCTGTGGGTGCCGACATCTTTGCGATGGTGTGAGGGTCAATTAGCATATTCCCTCTTTATTAGATAGGATATATATACATATATTATTAAAACAAATTGAAACTTTTTTAGAAAATTGAAAATTTGAACACTGATGAATATTTGATGAATCTTTATTAAGAAATACCAGGATTCTTTTTTAGTTGAGATAATTTTGTGGTTACTTTTTTAAAGTCCTTATGTTTTAGAGATATACACTAATATATTTACCAGTTAAGTTGTCTGAGATTAGCTTCAAAATAACATTGTGGGAGTAAGTGAGTAAGAATGAAACTACATTGGCTATAATTGAAAACTGTTAAATCTGTGTGACAGTGCATGGAGGTTCAGTATACAACTCTACCTACTTTTGTGTATGCTTGAAATTCTCCATGATAAAAGTTTCAAAAAACAACAAGGAAGGGGAAAAGTATGAAAAAAAAATCACTGCCTATGATCATTACTTGAAAATAAACTTGATTTAATTGGATATAATAAAGAAGTAAAAAAAACATATTTGATTTCACACAGTTATAAATAAAGTACTATATATCCTCTGACCTTCATTATTAGAAACTAGAGGCCCAATGCATGAAATTCATGCAAGAATAGGCCTTCCTTCCCCTGGCTGCCAGCACTGGCTTCCTTCTGGCACCCGGGACCTAGGCTTCCCTCCAGCCGCCAGCAGGCACCTGGGACCCGGGCTTCCCTCACAGCTCCAGCTTCATCAGGAAGGATGGCAGGACATCCGGAAGGACATCTGGTCTAATTAGTATATTACGCTTTTATTATTATAGATAATCTTTATGTATAGGCTTTATAACATAGGAGAGTATCACATCCTTCTGGCCACAGTGATTGGTTCAGGGATGAGCACAGCCACTCAGAGAAACCATCAGAAAATTCTGACAACTAAAAACTGATCCCTTTATCTGCTATATAGAGACTATACATGGAGGTTTATGCATATAACCCTAGATCTGCTGAAGACCTCCATGGAGAGACAACCTGAATCGGAGTTAGGACAACCCAGAAGAAAGCAGATAATTAAATAGTAAAAATCAGGTCCTGAAGATTACATGCACTGCCTTCTGGAAGCACCCAGCAATAGTTAAACAGGGTCCTCTGTACTTCAAAAATAATTTTTAAAAGAATCTTTATTATCAAATGTCAACAGAGTTGGGTAAAGTCTCTTAGCATTGTTTTAAAAATACAAACTGGAAGATGCTACAGTTACAGACTCACAACTCCTTGAACAGTTACATACAGAATGTAGATAAATGATAGTTATGGACCTGAGGGATAGATTTATTCTCCAACACTCTTGCTCTGTCCTTAATCAGCATTTTATCATAATCTTAAATTAAGATACAAATGACAGATTTATCAGTTTTTACATGCACAAATCTAGGCATCATCAATAAATTACATAAGTTTAAATGAAGATTTAGAGATATCATAATACCTACAAAAATAAGTTGCAATTAAAGAGATTTTGTTTTATATGGATAAATGAGTAGCTCTGCATAAAAACTAAAAAAGTTAATTTCACAAGCGCAGAGAAAGAAAAAGATTCTAACAGCCAATTGTGGGTAAATGCCTGGGATTTCAATTGGATGCAAGTTCATCTGATTTGTCTGTAACTGTGTCAAAACAAAACAAATACATATATCTGTAATTTTCACAGGAGCGCAATTTTCAGATCAGCTGAAATAATAGACCAACTGTATTTTGCCTTTTGTTTTTACATGAGTAAACGTAGATCTTGTATTCACTTCTGAATTAATATATTTAAGGAAGAAATGTTTTAAAGTAGAAGGTTTTATAAGAGGGAAAGGACAATTATCAAGAAAGCATGTAATGGTTAATGATCCAAGACTGTTTAGCCTAAGGAAAACCAGACTGCATAGCAACTCGCTTATTTAATGAAAGAGGTGAAGACGTGTGGGAAAGGTATTACATTTATTCTATGTAGATCCAGAACTGGGACTCAGGGGTGGAAATTAAAGAGCTATAGGTCTAGGCTTGTTAGAGCAATGACTTTCTAACAATCGAGCTGTCTGAAAACAGAAGCTTCTTTATGGAAGCAGTAAACTCACTAATCACTGCAAATGTTCCCGATAATCAACCTTGTAGGTGATTAGGTACCTCCCCATTAAGGGAAGCTGGGAAGTTCAACTAAATGACCTTTATAGATCCTTTACAATTTTATATAATATTATTAAATTAATTATACCAATTGTCAAATAAATCATATTTATTATCAGTCATTTTATAAACCTCTGTAATAACTAGATGATGTTATTCCATATTTGTTATTATCCATTTCTTAAAAATTGTTGAGCCACCTGAAGAACAACAATAAAAACTAGCAGCTTCTTGTATGCATTTGCTCCTGCTTGACTTCTATTTTTCCCTATTGTATCTTTCCATCTAACCAACTCAGCTAATCCACCAAGCATGCCACTACCATGCACTCAATAACATTTAATGTGCTGGCAAAAGTCTCCATTAAACCTAGATTTTTGTGAATCAGCAGCTCCCTAATTGATTAAAGTTGCTTCTTCCTTTCTCTACTGATTGCCAAGCAAAACTTTGTAACAGATATATGAATGTATTCTGCTGAGCATAATCTATAACCCCATAACCTTTTCACAGAATAAAACAATATAAACCTTACCTATGTTCATGGTACCTGATATGCTGGGAACTTAAATGTGTAATTTATTGCATAAAGTCTAATAAGAAAGACACATTTCTCCTTGATCCATTTAATCTAAATATTTTTAATAAATCACACCAGAGCATATTTTGCTAAATTCAGGCTTTAAGATATGGCCCCAAATATCTAGTTTCCATCATTCTAAATGGATGATTCATAAATCCGTAAATTAACTTATTCATCAAATGTTTATTGATTGGCTATACGTCACACCCTGTGCAACCCTTCGGAATAAAAAACAAAACAGTCATGATCTTTATTCTCAAGGACCATTCAATCTAGTAGAGTAGACAGACATCAATCATATTATACCAAAAGCAAACATAAAATTTGAGTTGTAATAACTGCTAGAAATGAAAACTATAGGGTACTGTGAAAGCATATCAACAATGGGATTAGGCCTGTTCAAGGTCAGGGATAGCTCACCTGAAGAAGTGACAATAGAGTCCTCTTAAGAATGTCTAAACGTTCTCCCAGACAAAAAAGACAGGGAAACTCTTTATGCTTAAAATATTATAAAAGCTCACAAATCATCCAAGAGATGCAGATCAAAATGACAATGAGGTACCATCTCACACCTGTCAGAATGACTATCATCAACAAATCAACAAACGACAAGTGCTGGCGAGGATGTGGAGAAAAAGGAACCCTCGTGCACTGCTGGT
>NW_005367587.1:4220742-4256774 GCF_000412655.1 Myotis brandtii
ACACATTAGGGGCAAGAGCTGGGGGGGGGGGGGTGTTGGGAATGTCCAGGGAGAGGTCAATGGGGAAAAAAGGAGGCATATGTAATACTTTAAAGACATATGTAATTCTTTAAATAAAGAATTTAAATTTAAAAACAAATAAATAAAATAAAAATATTATAAAAGCTTTCTAGTCAGTGGGATGAAATATCACAAGTGTGAAAGACTAGAAGAGATCTGTGTGGCTAGAACCAAGAGGGGCTCGATAAAAAAGAGCCTGGATTGAGATAAACCTGGAAAAATAGGTAGGGCCAGACCACATAGTCCTTTCAAAAGAGTGGATAGAAAATATGATTGGGATTGGATTACTATATCATATTGCCATGGATCATATGGCAAGATGGGAGAGTTATAATGATGCAGAGTAGAAGCCAGTAAACTATGAAGCTATTTTACTTGTCCATTTGAGATAAGGGTAGTTTGAATTGATTGGGCCATGGAAGTAATGAAATTGGTTGTATTCAGGAGATATTTAGAAGGTTAGAGCAATAAGACTTGAACAGATCTAAATCTATCTTTGCCTATAAATTATATTTAAATAAAGTGAGCTGTCTAGTGCCTCTATCCAGAGAGCTCCCTGAGTCTGTGAGCTGTATCAGTCGGGGTTCTCCAAAGAAACAGAGCCAATAGAATACATATATGTAAAGAGATTTCTTTTTTTAAATTGGCTCACACGATTGTGGAGGTTGGCAAGTCTAAAATTTGTATGGCAGGCCAGCAGGCTAGAAAGTCAGGAAGGATTTCTATGTGAGTCTCATAACAGAATTCCTTACTCTAGGGAAAACCTCAGATTTTGCTTTCAAGGCCTTCAAGTTATTGGATAAGGCCCATCCACAATATTGAAGTCTACTGATAGTAAATGTTAATCACATCCACATTCACAGCAGCATCTAGACTAGTGTTTGACCAAACACCTGTGCAGCACAGCCTGGCCAAGTTGACACATAAAATTAACCATCACATAAGCCACATATGAATTTACCTCTTTTGGTACCTCAGAGGATCCCTGTACGTTTGGCATTTAGAGAACAAATCCATATGAAATTTTCATGAATGCACTAGCTTTATTAAACAAACTTTAATAAAACATTGGTTTATTTTAGCCCTAGGTTTTCCAGGTTTAAAAAAATATGTTCTGTTTACAACTTTTCTCATGTTATAGGCCCTCTGTCATATTTATCTCCTTCCTCAAGCAATTGTAAGCTTCATGGATTTTCTAGAATAACACAGATATTAAGAATAAGGAAAAATGTATTATGTTAGTGTGGATACATGCCTTGATCTGAGGTTAGTCTAACATGACCAAGACACCAACCTACATGACATTACCAATATGCCTGAGCACTCAGCACATCTGTTTGAAATTCTAGTATTAGAGATTCCTGAATGTATTAGCAAACCTAAAAAGTTTTGAAAACTAAGAAATGTATAAAAAGTTTTTATGAGGCCCAATCATGTCAGATACCTACAAGGGACTTCTAGAACCAAAGAAATGACCAATTTTTCTTATATTTTGGTATGTTGACTTCCTCATTTCTTCTCCTATGTAAATCAACCAGGTCTGAGCAATACCATTCTAATAAGTTGTTAGAATAACTGCTGTGTGTGTGTGTGTGTGTGTGTGTGTGTGTGTGTGTGTGTGCGCGCGCGCGCGCACGTGCATGGATTCATTTGGTGTAAATCTTTGGCAACAATTTTAAGTCAAAATAAATCATACTGTCTGGCTTCTTCTTGTTCAAGTGTTCATTTACACATCGTGGCTGCCAGCACCTCACTTTCCCTCCAATATCAATGCATATGCAGACATGTGTGTGGAACTAATATATCTTTCCCTCTGATATTTCTGTTGTAAAGGTTGATATATATCTGTAGGATTAATGTAGTGAATCCACCTGAGATATCAACTTTACTATAAGATTCAGGGGAAAAAATGTTGTCAACTAGTCAGAATTTGAAAACATGTTTTTGTCTCTTCCTGAGACTCTTATTATCCTTATCAACTACTTCTACTTTCTCTCTCTCCCTCTCTCTAACTTTTGTATTATTTTTTTTTGCTCTTTATTCTTGTCTGCCACCCACTAACAGATTTCTTCAATCTGTCCTAGCTCACTGATTCATTTTCAGCTGTATCCATCCTGCTGTTTATCTCAGCTATTGTGTTCTTGATTTTCACTCCTATTCTTTTTCAGACTTAACATTTCTGCTTGATTCTGTGTATGAAGTTTTCTGCTTCATATCCTCCTATAGCTCACTAAGCATATTGTTTTGCTTATTGTAAATTCATAATTCATCAGTTCCAGTAACTCTCCTCCATATTGTATGGTTTGTTGTCCTTTTTGGAATTCTCAAATGTCTAGTTATTTTGATCACTGGGCTCATGTTCCCCTATATACACTGAGTGGCCAGATTATTATGACCACCCCATCATTACTTCATTGGGCCACCTTTTGCCTTCAATATTGCAGCGATTCTTCTTGGCATTGACTCCACAAGATGTTGAAAGGTGATGCGAGGAATCTGACACCATGCCTGATGAATAGCACTGTCCAGTTCTGTGAGATTTGATGGTTGTGGAACCAGCTGCCTGATGGCTCTATTAACTTCGTCCCACAAATGCTTAATTGGATTGAGATCTGGTGATTGTGGGGGCCACCTAAGCAAGGTAAAGTCTCCCTCATGTTTTTGAAGCCACTACTACACAATACGAGCACCGTGGCATGGCGCATTGTCTTGTTGGAAGAAGCCATCTCCATTGGGATACGCCATCAACATGATAGGATGAACTTGATCAGCAAGGATACTTAGGTATGTTGCGCTATTCAGACATTTATAATGGTCTGGCCCTCTAGCAACTTCAGCATGAAATTATAGCTAATTTGCCTACAAACGTCAGGTGGTCATAATAATCTGGCCACTCAGTGTATATCAGCTACCACATCAAGAAAGGTGTAAGGGAAAAGGGCCAATACCCATCCCTAGTTTGTGTCCGTCTTAAGGAGCTGCAGAAGAAGTGAAGGCATGAGCCCCGGGGAAGATTCCATCATGGTGGCATTTACCATTGCCACTGTTGCCAATTAAAGATCTGTTTTTTTAACTTATTGAAAAAAGCAGCGCTGGGAGGGGCAGCCTCTTTAAAAATTATCCAGTAGCCCCAGGAGAAGGAAGAAAATGGAATGGAGGTATAAATGCCTGGGAGCAGTCAGCCATGCCATTGGTCATCACCTACTTGCCTCAGCAGACCTTTTATATTGCTTGATAATACCTACTAACACTAGGTGGCCTGAGTCCTTGCTGAGATGATGGAGTCAGCAATGATTGCCTAACTCAATGTGCAGAAAAACCAAAAGCAGAATTTAAAAACCACCCCCCATCCATCTTCCTACTGTGTCTGACTGACCTCTACCCCAAGCTACTGAAACTCCCATTCCTCCTCCATACATGCCAGTTCAAGGTTTCTTAATATTTTTGTGTTCATTTCTCAGATTTGAGCTGCCCTCTAACCTCTTTATGGTTAAGTTTAGAGAAGGAGTGAACAGCTCATGTTACATCATTTTTTTTTTCAGGAACAAGAATGCAAAGCGGAATTTATGTCCCAAAATATTATTATAGAGTAGAAGGCAAGGTTCACATGAACACAACAGATAAAATGCAAAAATTAAAACACATTTTGTTCTTGTAGCAGATTTCTTCAAATCATGCCTATTGTGTACCTTTAACACTCAGGGTGTACCTGTTCAATTTACTCCATTGGAAGCCCTCTTTGGGAAAGTCTCAGAAGCACTGGCTTCAGTGATCAATGGAATAAACCTTTGTTACAAATCCTACCCGTTTGCCCAGCAGAGAATGAGATTCACTGGTCTGTAACTCTCTGGTCTCCAGGGAACCTTTCTCTCTCATGGCTGAGAGTTTCCTTGGCAATCACACAGCAGAGATGCCTGTTTATGGCAGTTTGCATATTTATCCCAATGACTCCACAATTTCACCCCTGAGTTCCTTTAAAACTCTCTCAACAGGTCATTAGCAGCGAGGGCCTGGGGAATCTGAGAGATGCTGGGACCATAGAACAGGGAGGAGAAAACAAACCCTCAGCAAGCACCAGGACCTGGGCAAACAAAGTCATGAACCAGATATGCAATAGGTCTCAAGTGCACACACTTCTATGGAGCATAAGGGAGATCCTAAAGTCCAAAAGGCTAGTGGCCGTGCACATGGGGGAGAGTCTGCAGCTGGAAGCTTGGAAGACAGGGAGGAAATAGGAACAGAACACACAGTAAAGGGAAAAACAGGGCCTCGATTGGGATACTGAGGCAGATGGTCAGCTGTCATTGTGTTCCTCTCACCGGATGTGAACCAGTCCATACTGAACCTGGCCAGGAGAAGACACTTGCAAATATCTGCCATGTTGGAGAGTGAGGTTAAGAGAAGGTGGAACAAAGGCATTTTCTTGACAAAAAAAAACAAACAAAAAACACCTGGGAGGGATGATATCAGTGTAAGTTATTTGTCTTCATCTAGTTTTTCAATTACATATAGAACATACCTTGCATATACTGGCATTTGATCTAGTATCTCTGATCTGTCTTTGTTAAGAGATCATTTGAGAATGGAGGCTCTTTTAATGTCTTCCTCAGAAAACTTCCAAGCAAAGAATTCATTTATTTTCCTTGCTCTCTACCTTTCGTTCCCAAGAGCTCCTTTCACACCAACATTGCCAAGTGTTTTTCTCTCTGGTTTTCTGCCTTTGAAGGGCTTAAAGAAGTTATTATTGGCATTAGAAATGCTTACAAATTTCCGTTGAATTACTTTCTTTTTTACTTGCAAAAATGTTTACTATGCCCTTGACCTGCCACAATTCTAAGCTACCCTGGTCTCATCCCTTACCTGATCAACCCCTTTCTGTAAAAATAACTTTCTTCATTGCAGGACTCCTTTATGAAAACTTTGTTTCAGGCTTACTGTAATTCATTGGCTTTTATTTTCTTTCTGTTCATGGTGTTATTCTTAAAATATTATTTTGTCCATTTTCAATCTCTAAATTTCAATTTTAGATTAAATGCCTTTTTTGTTTGTTTATTTTTCTTTTCCCAAATGTGTTAAATTTTAGTGCTTTTGGTGTTTCTTCTTATTTATCTTTACAGATGAATAAGGTACAAATTTCTGTTCCCTATAAAGAATCAAGCCAATATCGATTTTCTTTGTGAATTTTAAGACAGCCTATTCTAGGAAGTAGACAGTAATCATCCATATACCTTGCTTCAACTTAGGATTTCATCCTGCCTTGGTCTCTATTGGTTGGATACCTGAAATTTCCCAACGTAATTCTTTTATCTAATTTAATATTCATCCTCAGTTCACATTTTCAGTTTCTATTTTAAATATAAGGTATATAGTATATGGCTTTTACATTTTTACCACCATTTGTATGACGTTTGCTGAGCATACAACATTGCTTCCTTCTCTTATCTTATTAATCATCCTCCTGTTGTCAGATTTTTTTTTACCCTGGAAGCCCATGTTCATCCAAAGGTAATTAATGGAGCAGTCACTAAGCGTCAGCACTATGCCAAGCCCAGGGAGACCTGGCAGTTACCAAGAAAGAAATAATTCAACTCGTAAAGCTGAGAAGTCTACAAGGCCTTCCATCATTGCCAAGCAACCATTTGTAATTTTCATAGATGCACTTTTAGAACATAAAGTAGTTTTGTTATTTTTAAATTATCTTTGTCATTTGGTGTCATCAGTTGATTACTTTATCACCTTCACTTTCTTCAAATATGACATTACCTAATGAACCTGAGTAGATGGGGTGGGTGGTGGAGAACAGGCTTGGTCAATTCTTATGATAACTCCTTTTTTTGTTTGTTTGTTTACACCTGATTTATTTTGTTTTAATTTATCTTTATTATTGAAAGCATTACATATATCCCCCTTTTCTCCCCATTAACCTCCTTCACCCTTCTCCCACCCTCTCCCAGGCTTTCACCACACTACTGTCTGTGTCCATGGATAATGCATATCCTATATAATAAAGAGCTAATATGCTAATTAGACCGGACAGTGGAATGACATTCCAGAACAACCTTCTGGAATGACCAGTGTTCCGGGAGGGGAGTGGGGCCGGGGGGCTGTGAGGCAGCAGGGACTGCGAGGGCCTACCCTGGCACGAATTTCATGCATTGGGCCTCTAGTATGCATATAAATTATTTGGTTAATCTCTTCCCTCTGAGATTCACAGTCTGTTGCATGTTTTTATATCTCTGGATCTATTTTGTTCATCAGTTTATTTTGTTCATTATTATGAGAAACTCTTATGAGCTATACAAAAATTTTCACTTGGGTTTTAGATTTAAAATTAAAAACAAAACAAAAAAACTGCCCCTGACTTCTGATTCAAAATCTTGATAACAACCCCTGAAGCAGCCTCTCTCTCTGAAAATACCTATGAAAACTGTAAAATATGGAACTATTGAAAACATTATTTTAAGAACCAAGACTGATAGTTAAAAAGTTATCTGAATCTAAGAGAAACTTCTGCTAACTTTATCCAGGCTTTACCTCTAGTTCAACAGAGCTGCCATACCCACTGAAACAAAAGCATGATGACACTTTGTTCCTGACTTTCATAATTCTGACAGAGAATACCTCTTCCATGCTGGCGATGTCTTTTTAATTAAGTATAATTCTCCTTATCCTAGCCTATAATGTGAATTTCCTACTTTTACTTAATGACACTCTGAAAACATAACTATATCAAAGACTAAATAATTTTACTAAGAGCTTAGATTTATAGGACATTATTTTGTGCAAGACGTGGTTCTGAGCACTTTACATATACTAGTATTATTTCATTTAATCCTCAAAACAATCCTATGAGGCATATTATTCCCATTTTACAGATGAAAAACTGAGAAACTGAGGTTCTGTAACTATCACAAGATTGTGTACTAAGAAAGAGGCAAAGCCAGGATATAAATAAGCATTCCAGCCCTAACCGGTTTGGCTCAGTGTAGCGTCGGCCTGCAGACTGAAAGGTCCCAGGTTCAATTCCGGCTAAGGGCATGTACCTTGGTTGTGGGCACATTCCCAGTGGGGAGTGTGCAGGAGGCAGCTGATCGATGTTTCTCTCTCATCGATGTTTCTAGCTCTCTATCCTCTCCCATCCTCTCTGTGAAAAATCAATAAAATATATTTAAATAAGCATTCCATCTCTAAACACCTTAGTATAAACCAGGGCAGTCTAGAAATTATGTATAGAGCAAGCATGTCAAACTCAAAGGCTAACATGGGCCCAATAAATAAGGTTTAAGTTTAGGTGGGCCACACACAAAAAAAGCTTCAATTTTCATAGAAACGTAAGATTATTTCTATAGAGACATGCTGAATACAAAGGGCTGAAATCAATGGTAATGTTAACATAAAATAATAGAACATTTTAATAAAATCAATATTTTTTCTTGAACATTAACTTACTAGACACTGAATAACTGCACAAATTAGTAAGCGTAACACAAATAAACTTATTTTGCTTGTTCTCCGAAAGTGAAATATTTCCTGTTGCGCACACCAAACAAATCAGTTCAAGACTAATGACGTGGCAATCGGCTGCTAAAATATTCGTTGCTAGTATTAGTGGAGAGAAATGGTGTGCCTGCGTGTAAGGCGCATAAGGGAAGTGAATGTAAGACGATTATAGTAATCAGTCATTAGCAGACATTGTAGTTAGTTATTAATAATTATGTATAACAGGATGTTGTAAAAAATTAAGTTACAACATTTTTATTAAAGATTTCTTACATACCATTAGATTAGCTGGATGGCAAAAATATCCATTGTGGGCCGCATGTGGCCTGCAGACTAGGAGTTTGACATGCTTGATCTAGAGGCTCTGGCATAAGAGGCTAATTGGCCCTGACATTGAGCCTAAGTTCTGCTCATATTGTTTATGAAAGACAATGTGCTGCTGAAAAACAACAGTGAAATATCACCTCACACCTGTTAGGATACATACTTTACAAAAAAACAATCCAGAAAATAATAAGTGCTGACAAGAATGTAGAGAAATGGGAACCCTTATGTACTGTTGGTGGGATTGTAAAATGATGCATATACTAAAGAAAACATCATAGAGTTTGCTCAAATGTTAAAAACATATGAACCAGCAATTGCACTTCTGAGTTATATATCCAAAAGAATTGAAAACAAGATGTCAAATAAATATTTACAGATTCATGTTCACCGCAACATTATTTAGGTGAAAAAAAAAACCAAATATCTTTCAAAGAATGAATGGTTTTTAGAATGTGGTATACTCACACCATAGAATAATACTCAGCCTTGAAAAAGAAGGCATTCCTGTCCTGTCATGTGCTCCAGCATGGATGAACCTGGAGGGCAGTACCGTAAGTGAAATAAGCCAGCCACAAAAAGACAAATACTGTGTAATTCCCACTTATATTAGGTGCCTACATAAACCAAACTCTTACAAATGAAGAGTAGAATGTGATTGCCAGGGGCTGAGAGAAGGAGGGAAAGGGGAATTGTTCAAGGGATATAGATTTCCAGTTTTGAAAGACAAAAAAGTTCTAGCAATCTGTTACACAATGTGCAAATAGTCAAAATTACAGTAATGTACACTTAAAAATGACCAATGTTTTGTTTTTTAATAAAAAAAAACACCAGGAAGAAACTTGCAGAATGGTTGTCAGAAGAAAGTTTTGGAGACTCTATTTACCCTCAGATACCAAATGATTGCAAAGAGAAGTCATGGGAGGTGGGAAACCGGAAATGTTTAGTACTGTTCCAGTAGCAGGTATTAAAAATAGGTTAGCTATACCTAATTTCAAAAATAGCTCAAGAGCCCAGTGCTGAGGACTTTTAGTGCTTTTGGGGGTTCATTCTGGAATGCTGCACTGCCAGCACTTTAGTTGGATGGATAAATCATGGTGTGGGAAAGCACAGACATCAGGGATTCTGAGTCAAAGGATTCAGAAGAGACAGAGCTTAAATGTGACAAAGGTTGGGAAATACCTTAACTGATTTATTCCCCTTATATTTCCCTTTTTACGTTTGCACAAGAGTAATGACAAAACTAAACAAAAACAAAACTAATTAAGCAAAAGCATCAAAGTAAATTATAAGTAATAAGAAAATTTTAAAAAGAATTATACATCCTGACAAAGTGGGATTTATTCTAGAAATGCAAATTTGGTGTAACATCCCCAAATCAGTCAATGTAAAATACCACATAAATAGAACAAAGGCCGAAAAACACATGATCATATCTGCATATTCTGAAAAAAACATTTGACAAAATTCAATATCTTTTCATTATTAAAAATACTCAACAAACTAGGAATATTAAAGAACTTCCTCAATGTGTTAAAGGCTGTCTATAAAAACCCCAACAGTAGCCTTAATCGGTTTGGCTCAGTGGATAGAGCGTCAGCCTGCAGACTCAAGGGTCCCAGGTTCGATTCCAATCAAGGGCATGTACCTTGGTTGCAGGCACATCCCCAGTGGGGAGTGTGCAGGAAGCAGCTGATCGATGTTTCTCTCTCATTGATGTTTCTAGCACTCTATTCCTCTCCCTTCCTCTCTGTGAAAAATCAATAAAATATATATATTTTTTTAAAAACCCACCATCATATATAATGGTGAAAAAAATGTTTGTCCCTGAGGGTTAGTAACAAAACAAGTAGATCCATTTTCACCACTTCTATATGATCTTATACTAAAGGTTCATAAAAGGGCAATTAGGCAGGGAAAAGGAAATAGCCAGAATGAAAAGTAGAATTCTCTTCACAGATGGTATAATTTGGTATATAGAAAACTCTAAACAATACACACACACACACACACACACACACACACACACACACACATTCAGTATAGTTGGAGAATATAAAATGAATATTAAAAAATCAAATATATTTCTATATACTAGTCCTGTGTAATATAGAATGTGGCTAGTTATATCCTCAGTTTCTGGAGGTACCCTCCAAATCCTTGGAATTCACTGGAGTGATAGGAGACTCTCATAGTGGTCCCTGATAGTTTATGTTAATGAAGTGATCTTTGGTGGACCCTAGATAGTTTATGTTAACAAAATGACTCACGATGAGGCCACAACAAAAAAGACTCACCATACAATTAGAGGGTTGAGGCTCTGAGTCATGTGATATTAACCCAACTTCAATACGTAGGAAAAGGTTGATTTAATTCAACCATGGCAAATGATTCAATCAATCATGCCCAGGTAATGACCCAAAAAGACTCTGGACACTAGTCTCAGGTGAGCTTCCCTGGTTGGCAATACTTTGCATATTACCACACATCAATGTTCTGGGAGGGTAATATGTCTGATTGCAACACAATGAAGCTTTGCATTTGGGACCCTCCAGAATCTTGTTCAATCTTGTATTTTTTTCTTTGAGGGTGGGTATTTGCATCTTTTGACCATAATAAAATTGAAATAAGAAATATAGCACTTTACCCTGGCCAGTGTGGCTCAGTTGGTTGAGCATCATGCCATGCACCAAAAGGTTACCAATTTGATTCTTGGTCAGAGCACCTATCCACAATGTGGGTTTGATCTCAGGATGGGGTGTATACAGGAGGCAACTGATGGATGTTTCTCTCTCTCTTCCTCTTCCTTTCACTTCCCTGCTCTCTAAAAATCAATTAATTTATATTCTATATAATAAAGAGCCAGGGTTGTAACAACAGAATGCTAGACCAGACCGGAAGACAATGCTGGGTTGCCCTGGTGACTCAGCACTGACTGGGGCCCTGTGGGCACCCCAACCCAGCAATGACTGCCTAAGGTCTGCAGATCAGGCCCAGAGAGAGGCTTGCAGAGAGAGAAGCAGGGTCTGATCTGTAGCCTCTGTGACAGCCATTGATCAGAACTTGCCTCTCTTTCTTTCCCTGCCTGGCCAACAGCTGTGCCTCCATTTCTCTCCAGGCATCCACCAGGGCTGCTGATCAGCCCTGCCTTTCTGATCAGGCCCCGTTGATAGGCGCAGAGACACTCACTGGCATAGAAACTGACCAATCAGAACCAAATCTGGGTGAATGTAAGGAGCCAATGGCTGCCTAGGAGGCAGAGCTTTTGATGCTGACTGGCATAGAAACTGACCAATCAGAACCAAATTGGCCAGCAGAGGAGGGAAGTTGGGGACAAGATCAGGCCTGCAGGGGAGGGCAGTTGGGAACGAGATCAGACCAGCAGGGGAGGGCAGTTAGGGGTGATCAGGCCAGCAGAGGATGGCAGTTAGGGGCGATCAGGCCAACAGGGAAGGGCCATTGGGGGCAAGATGAGGCTGGCAGGAGTGGGAAGTTGGGGGCAAGATCAGGCCAACAAGGGAGGGCAGTTAAGGGTGATCAGGCAGGCAGAGGCAGTTGGGGGTGAGGTCAGGCCGGCAGGGGAGAGCAGTTGGGGGCTCGATTAGGCTGGCAGGGGAGGGCAGTTAGGGGCAATCAGGCAGGCAGGCAGAGAGGTTAGAGGTGATCAGGCAGGCAGGCAGAGGGGTTAGGGGCAAGCAGGCAGGTGAGTGGTTAGGAGCCAGCGGTCCCAGATTGTGAGAGGGGTGTCCGACTGCCGGTTTAGTGGGATTGGGCCTAAACCAGCAGTCAGACATCCCCCGAGGGGTCCCCAGTTGGAGTGGGTGCAGGCTGGGCTGAGTGAACCCCTCCTCCCCCGCACGAATTTCGTGCACTGGGCCTCTAGTGTGTGTGTGTGTGTGTGTGTGTGTGTGTGTGTGTGTGTGTGTGTGTGTGTGTGTATCAGTTTCTTGAGTTCTGTATGTTAGTATTATCAAACCTCAGGGGGACATGAAATTTCTACAATTTGTAACTAGCTGGTCAAAAGTGAGGGCAGCATGGGAACCACTGAACTTTGGGTTGGTGTCTGAAATTATAGCAGTCTTATAGAGGATTATACACTTAATGTTTGAAACTTAGCCCAACTCTAAGTAGTTGGTATCAGAAATCACTGACATTAGCAATGAACAAATAAAATATAAAATTAAGAAAATAATTCCATTTATAAGAACTTCAAACAGTAAGATACTTAGGAATAAGTTCATTTAAAAATAACAAAGATCTAAATAAGTGAAAAAATAGCTGATATTCATGAATTAGAATTTTTCATAGTTTTAAGATTAAAATATACTTCAAATTGATCTATAAATTCAATGTAGTTCTTGTCAAAATCCTAGCTGCTTTTTTTTTGCAGAAATTGACATAGATCTTCTATGTATGCATATGGCAATGCAAGTGATCTGTAATAGCCAAAAATAATTTTGAAAGAAAGAACAAAGTTAAAGGATTCATATTTCTCAATTTCAAACTTCACTACAAAGCTAAATTAAAACTGAGTGATACTAACATAAAACTAGACATGCAGATGAATGGGAGAAAATTCTGTGTCCAGGAATAAACTGTTGCATGTACAGTCAGTTGATTTTTTACATTGGTGCAAAGACAATAAAATGGAAACCAACAGTCGTTTGAACAAATGGTGCTGACATATCTTAATATGCACATGCAAAAGAATGAAGTTAGACCCTTACCATACAAGATATACAAAAGTTAATGTAAACTGGATAATAAACAGAAATGAAAGAACTAAAACTATAAAATTCTTAGGAAAAATATAGTAGTGAACCTTTGTGACCTGGAGTTAGATAATTGTTAGATAAAACATAAGCAACAGAAAATTGGAAGACATCTTCATAATTAAAAAAGTGTTTTTTCTTCAATGGATACCATAAAGAAAGGAAAACCAACACAGAGAATGGGAGAAAATATTTATAAATAATATATCTGTTAAGCGATTGGCATTTAGGAATAATATTAGGAACTCTTACAACTCACTGATAAACAGACAATAAAATCGACAAACAGGGCCAAGCACCTGAATGAGCTCTTTCCCCAATGAGATATATAAAAGACCATAAGCACACAAGAAAGTGTTCAACATCATTAGTGTTTAGGAAAACGTAAATAATAACCACAAGGAGATACCACACACACTGGGTCGGTGAAAATAAAAATTACAGATAATCACAAGTGTTGCCAATTATGTGGAGAAATTAAACCCTTTACAATGCTGGAAGAAATGTAAGACAGTGCAGCTGCTTTGGAAAAGTTTGAAAGTTCCTCAAAAAGTTAGATACAGAGTTACTCTATGACTCAGCAATTCTATTCCTAGGTGCACAAATGTTCATAAGAACATCCTATATAATAAAAGCGTAATATGCAAATCAACTGAAGGGCCAAACAGCTTGGAATGACCATTGGGGACCATGCTATGACACCAACTGGCGCCAGGCCAGCCAAGGCAGGTGCGATGCGATTGGTAGGGGGCCTGACCATTGCCCCATGATCTCCCCACAGGGGGAGGCCCAGGCCACTGGCCAGCGGCGTGATCAATCCGGGGTCTCCACGATCGCCCCAAAGAGGAAGGCCCAGGGCACCGACCAGTGGCCTGTGGCGGGTGGGCGGGGCCTCCCTCTGCAAGGGAAGCCCCAGGTTCCGGGTGCTGGCAGCCAGAGGGAAGCCTGGTCAGGAGTGCCAGAGGGAAGCCGGTGCTGGCAGCCAGGGGAAGGAAGGCCTATTCTTGCAAGAATTTTGTGCATCGGGCCTCTAGTGATTTATAATAATAAAAGAGTGAAATCAACCTATATGTTAATTAACTGAATAATGGGTAAACAAATGTATCTATACAATACAATATTATTTAGCAATATAAAGAAATGAAATACTGATTCAGGCTACAACAGAAATGAACCTTGAAAACATCATGCTAAGTAAATAAGCCAATCAAAAAAAGCAAAAAAAAAATGCACACATTACATTTATAGGAAATATCCACAGTAGGCAAATCTACAGTGATGGAGAGAAAAGTCGTGGCTTCCACAGAACAGAGGGAAGGAAGATTGCAGAGTAACTGCTAATGGATATGGGACTTCCTTTTGGGGTTGATGAAAATGTTCTAAAATTAGTTAGCATCATGATTGCATAACTCTGAAGATATATCTAAACCATCAAATTGCACATTATAGAAAGGTAAATTTTATAGTATCTTAATGAAACTATTATATAGAAAATTCATTGTTAAATAACAATAATTAGAAGAGGGCCCTTACTTTTAAAAGGTAAGAAATAAGGTTGAATTTGCAACTGAATGCTGCTGGTTCTTATTTTTCATTCATAATTCAAAATGCGCAAGACAAAAATTCTGCTTTGAATATTTCATAAATAAGTTTTTAGAAAAATGAAAGGACACTGTACAATTTTTGGAGTGTTGTTTCAGGCTTTTCCATCTATTTCAAATGCATAGCCTGTTTCTCTAATTTTTTAAGGAAATGTATTATTAACAGCCTCTTTTTTCTGAAGATAAAATCACATTTAAAAATATAGAATTAGATTCTGACGTTGATCACAAAGGATGGGCCTGTCATCAACATAAACTTCGAGGTAGAGTATAGTAAACATCTCTAAATCAACTTCCTTTCTCATAACCTAACAAGTAAAAATGGTGTTTTTGTGACTGAAAAAAAAAAAGCCTTGTCTCTTAGTAGCTTACTTTCAAATAACTCTTCTTTTCCTTCCCAATACTGGTCAGCCACTGTCCAGTACTGAAATATCTAAAAAAGTTTCAAACATTTGAAACATCTAAAAATGTGAGGTTAGCCTTGGCCGGTGTGGCTAGGTAGGTTGGGTTGTAAACTCAATCCCTGGTGGGGGGACTAGGGGGCGTGCAGGAGACAGCCAATCAATGTTGCTCTCTCACATTGATGTTTCTATCTCCCTCTCCCTCTAAAATTCAATTTTAAAAATCTTTTAAAAATAAAAAGTGAGACTAAAGAAAATCAAGAAGAATGCTGTGGGTTTTTTTTTTTCAAATCATCTTCATCATTGTTAACTTGATTTTCTTAGAATTCCCAGCTCTGGTTGGTACAACCAAGAAGAAAGCTATTAACTTATTTTACATGTGTAAAACCATGTTAAATTATTTTACACAGGTAAAACTAAACAGAATAAATTAAATACTTTTCCCTCAAATAAAATGCATTCCATATAAATTGCAGTCTGAGGAAGCAGGAAAATTGAAACCATAATTTCACCAAAAACCACCGATTTATATGTTCTCCAAACTCCAGCAGGTAAGGAATTAGGAAGCAACTAGTGATGATTACAGTTGAGTATCTGATATAGAGCTTAGTCGCTATTTTGCTCACACCAACAAAGAGAAGGCAGGACAAGAGGAAAATGATGATGAAACAAGTAATAGCAATCCAATCAGCTGCACCTTGCTTCATCCTCTTATGTAAGTATGTTTTTGTTGGCCATTTTGTTTGTAGATTTCACAGTTTCGTCTTAATCATAATGTCCTATTATATGTTCTCTAAAAAAAAAAAAGATTTTTCAATAGTAGGGGAAAGATGTAATTTGGTAGGAAAAAAAAAAAAACTAGAGTAAAATACCAGAGCATCTCCTAACTTTCCACTCTCATAAATGATTATTTTCTAGTTACTTGCCTTTTGGGATTCTGTGTCTCTTTCTCCATAGATAAGATGATACTAGTGCATTTTGTTTATATTCACATTGTTTTACATTCACTGGACTAGTCAAAGATACCATGTCAAGTCTACATTCATGATAAAGTTCATATAGTAAAACAAACGTGCAAGAATAGAAAAGAAAATACAAACAAAACAAAACCAACCCACAGGAATAGACTTGTCCTACTAAATATTAAAAAATACAACTAGAGCCTTAGTCAGTTTGGATTAAAGGGTCCCAGGTTCGATTCTGGTCAAGGGCACGTTCCTTGGTTGCAAGCTCCTCCCCAGCCCAGGCCCTGATCTGGGCTCGTGCAGAAGGCAACCAATTGATGTGTTTCTCTCACATAGATGTTTCTCTCTGTTTTTCCCTCTCTCTCCCACTCCCTAAAAATCAATAGAAAAATATCCTTGCTTAAGGATTAACAACAACAAAAATACAACTATAATAAAAACTGTAAAATCAAGCCATTTCATCAGGTTATATTTGGTGCATAATTTTCTCATATCAATGGTTATACATTTAATATGAATGGAGAAAGATATGTAGTCTATTTTCTGTTATTTTAGTTAATTTGTTTCTAATTAGTTCATTATATTTATTGACTATGCAAAGCACTCAAGTATATTGGAGGAGAGAAAGATTTATAATAGTGACTGCCTTTTAGGAGCATATGTGGAAATATAAGAAAATACATGAAAACTATAATTCATATAAAATTAAAGTAATACTTCAGGAGGAAAAAGAAAAAAATAGTTAAAGGTAGCATATTATTGAAATCCAATCCATCTAATATTTCTATTGAAATCGTTCCTGAATTATTTAAATAAATCACTCAACACCAGGGATGGGTTTGCCATGAAATGAATGTGACTTTAGAATTCAGGGACACTCATTTACATGGGGCTCTTACAAGGCTCTATGAGGGGTTCCAAAAATATGTTCACATGGTGACATGTTAATATAAAATTTGGAACAGTAAGGTAATTTAAAGACTGTCTCTTTACACTCTGATTTCCCTTTCATCACACTTCCCCTTGTGGCAGATGGCATTGAAGTAACTGTGGGCATTTTGGGAATTCTACAAAGGAGAATTTCAGTGGAGAATGCATTTCATTTGGGTTTAGTAGGATATGTATTATGTGGTTCACAAACAGCCCTGTGCAGAGTAAGCTCATTGTTGGCCATCCTGGTGCAGGAACAGATTCCAGAATACTTACTTGTACCTCTCGCTGCACGAACTCACCCTGTGAGGTGACACATAGTGCAGTATCGGAAGCTTGTCAGAGTATGACCATGCCCTACAGCTCTCAGTAATGGCAGTATCAAGATAATGGGGAGAAAAAGGTCTGAAATGTGTGCAGCCAGGAGGCAGGAGGCAGCCTGCGAAAATTTCTTCTAGTCATCAGTCTTGTAAAATTATAAGCAGGGCATTCAATTCTCATGGAGTCTAGACAAAACAAAAGTTACCACCTGTCAAGAATATACTCAGCAATACAGCACATGCAATTATCAACATATCACAAAATTAAACTGATCAGAATTATTTTTCATAGGGCAGACACCTGTCACAGTATTACAAAGAGCCAGGACATCAGAATGTGAAGCTGTCTGTGTCCCAAGGTATTGGACTGTATCTTAGCATATCTGATGCATCTTGTCCTGATGTAGTCTGGCGTGTCCAGACACATCACTGCACAAAATTGCCACTAAAGTTACAAAACAGCCTGAAGAAATGAATGTGCCAATCACAACCCCCACACACATGTTGATCAGTAAGCCAACGCATGCAATTTAAGAATAATTTGATTACACAATTATGTAGCGCAATTCAATGTAGTCACAAATTTAAAATACATTCTATTTGTTTTTGTGTATTCCTTGATTTCAGATTAAATCCACATCATTGTACTCATTGATCATACCAAAAGTCAAAGTATTATGGAGTTGTGTGAGGCAGTGAAGGCAGTTCATTAATAAAGATGTTACAGTATTTTGTCTGTGTGTGTGTGATGCTTGTGGTATTTGTCAGCTTTTTTAATTTGCAAATTTTGTGATTTTTTTTCTTTTTATAAGTATATTTCCCCTTTCACATATATTTGTCAATTCATAATTGTGTATTTTTTAAGTAGGCTTCCTAAATAGTACAAAATGGAGCCTATAGCATAAGGTCTTTGTGAGGTTAACAAGATTTTATATATGCACAGCCCTTAGTGCAATGCCTATCACACAAGAAATTCCCATCAACTCCTAGATCTCAATGTTATAAAAGTAGCTAGCATGCCCCCCACCATCACCACCATCAGAGCTGTCTACCTGCTCTCTATGAGTCTGTCTCTATTTTGTTTGATTGAAGAAAAAATAGAGAGAGAGAACACATAGACATGGACAACAGTGTGGTGATTGGGGAGGGAGGGATGTGGAAGAGGGCATAGAGGGGATAAATGGCGATGGAAAAAATAAAGTAACCAACAGGACCCCTGACACATAGCAGTTTCTAAGAGTTATCTTCCTTTCTTCAGCACTTTGAAAAACTCACTTAACTGCTATGAACTCAGTGGCCTCATTGAATTATAATAACTGACCTTGATCAAGAATCAGGATGATATGGCATTTTTATACAATAGTATATTCGTATAAAAAAGATGCCCAATACTGTAGATCTGGTCCAGAACTTGTAGGCTGGAAAAAGCAAATATCATCCAGGTTATGAGAATAGGAAGTACAGTTTCATAGCTTCACAAGGACTCAGAGGGACACACACACAGAGCCACACACACTTGAGCAGAGGGATCCAAGAATAAAATAAAAGACGCAGCCAGTGTTCTACCTACTATTTAGTCACCATCTTGCTTTTATCATTTCTTGGTTTTCCTTTCTTTACTTTATTCATACAACTTCTAATATTCCTTTTTTATTCTTAGAAAATACTAGTTTTATTTTTACTTGTTATTTTCCTCTGTATTGTTACGTTAATTTAAAATAAAAAAAAATTCTGAATTGTACTTTAATTTCCCCAACATATGCTCTGTATTGGGATACTTGGGATATCTTTTGTAGTCTTTTTATCTTTCATATCTGCTTTCCCATTTTCCCATCTCTTTTGTATGTAATGCCCCCACCCCATGCCATTTCTACTCTACTTTCTAACATCATCCACTGCACTATTTAATAGAAACACCCTGTAAAAAAAGTTAATTGCTGTGGGAATTGCTATTCCCTAAAGCCAATGGGAAACTTTGGAATCTCCTATTAGTCTCAAGACTGAAATCCTACCTCAGTCAGAGATAATTATTAAACTAAGCAAGAGGATTTCAATAGTCTTCTCAAATTGATCCCAAAGATGCCACCTGCAATGCTGCTGCCTCATTCAGCTTTAGCCACTTTCAATTAACTGAACAGCATAAAGCACTCCCAAGGGACGAGGAGCAAACAAAATCCAAATTACAAACAAGCAGAGATATCTGAAGCAATTAAGCCCTTGGTGGCTTACCTCCAGGGTGCCCAAAAGTCTTGTTCAAGGCCAAGGACCCAATTGGAGTAGATACTATATTAAATCAGTTCAATTCCATGAAGCACCTAATACCTGATAAATTCAGACTATGTAGATAGTTACATTATATAATTGATAATAGAAAAAAGGGGGAAAATGCCTGTGGCCTGAATAACCTGACAGCACTCTCAACAGCCCAATTCTACAAGGTAATGTCCGAATCTTCACTTCACTTTGCCAACTTGACCTCATTCGCTTCCTAACATAGCACAACACTCTACTGTAAAACCATAATTCCTTGAGAGAGACCCCATGAGCTAATCTAGGCCAAGCAGCTATTTAATGCATCGTGCCACCAGAGAACTAAGCGGTTCCCATTCGTGTCATTTGGCAGACTTGAAGAAGAGCCAGTGGAAAGGAGGGGGCGAAAAGGAGAGCAGAAGTTGGAAAAACTAAACAGAAAAGGAAGCAAGGAAGTGTGTGTGTGTGTGTGTGTGTGTGTGTGAATGGTGCAAACAATGAACTGACTCTAAAACGCATAGTTCCCAGAGTGAATGCCCATAGCGGTGTATATCTGATGATGGGGGTCAGGGAAGCATTTCAAAGGTGCTTACTTTTTGACTCAGCACTGGATTACAGAAGCCTCTGCCAGGCTTCTTCAGGAGGCAGATGCTAAGCCTCAGTTCCTCCTCCACTGCTTCCTCTCCCTCTCCCTCCTCCCCTCCCCGTGTTATCACTACTGGAGCAGCACAGGGGGAGAGTTCTGGGACTGAAGAGGCTTATCGGTAATAGCAGCTTATCTATGGCTAGCAGTAAACCTTGAAGTTAAAACTAAAGGAATTCTAGCCCTCCTGCCATTTCTCTTTTTTTTTTTTTTCAATGCTATTCCAGTTCCTTGGGAATCTCTCTCTCAGTTGATGCACTCCAATCAATGAAGAAAGCAATAAGCGCATATTCAGGCCCCACTGTGCCCCAGAACCATGTAAGGCCTGGGACACAAAGATAGATATTATCCCCTGATACCAAAGAACTGACATCATTGTTGAGGATATAAGGCGTACACATTAAGGACCTAGAAAGGCTAGACACCTACTGGTACATGTTGAATTACATTCATGAATTACAGTTGGCTCTTAGTTGGAAGGAGAAAGAGCTCCAGAAGCCTAGTGGTTAGGCCTTTGTGGTGAACACAGAAAATACATATGCCTTAATAGATGGAGAAGGGGAGTATAAGCAACCAGAAGAGGCTTATGACATGGGCAAAATCACTTTTAAAAATAAGGCTGACTTTTGGTGGGAGTAAACCAGTCCTAAGGTAATGATGGAAAGGAAAATTCAACTCAAATTCTAGAAGCCTTTGGATATCAACCCAAAGAATCTGGGCCTCGTTCTGCTGGTTGTGGGAAAGTAACCAAGCATTTAAGGAAGGACTTGCCTGCTCAGTTCTTTGTTCATAAATGCATGAAGTTATTAATATTTATTAATATTTTATTTATTACTTGCTACCTTATCTGGGCAAAAGATTTGAACCTTATAAGAACAAAAATCTATACCATCTGAAAAAATAGGTAGGTGAGAATGTTGAAATAGGAATTTTAGAGGGATATAGGCAGGTTTAGGGAATTTTTAGAATTGGGGGTTCATGGAAAAAACACAGGGCTACAGATGGGGAGAAGTTACATTTCCATAAGACGAGGAAGCCAGGTGCAGTTACATTTCTATAAGACAAGGAGGCAGCAACAGTTACATTCACATAAGCTAAGGGAACTGAAAGTAGCCAAAAGGTCTATGTTTACAAAATAAAGAAGGAAGAAGAAAGCCCAGAGGGAATGGGAGAGCAATGAGGGAGGAGGGCCACACGTGTTCCATGTGACGTTTGACCTTTGAGCTCGGGAGTTACTATAGTAATCAATTCGAAAGGGAATATTGACCAATCAGAAGGGATATCAGGACACAAGGACTTGCAGCCTTTATAAACCGTGGAAACAGGAAGTCGGTGGGACCCTTTCCCACTCCCCACATGAGAGTCTGTACTTGTTCTTCAATAAATCTCCACCTTTGCTATGCCGTCTTCTATCCGTGGATTCATTCTTTGACTCTGGTGGACAAAGAATAACCCCATCCTGCCCAGGGGAACACCATGTGTTTCAGTCCAGAAATCATGTATCAATGTCAAAGGTAATTTTGAGGGGTAATATAAGAAATTCAACCTATGAGATAATAATTCATATTTTCAAGTTAAAATAATTTCAAATGTAATTGTGGTAGGCAATTAGACAGACAGGAGCAGAGTAAGGACGATAGACCAGGTACAGAAGGTCACCAGGTTGAAAAGCCCTGGGTGCCTAGCAATGGGAAAAACTGGGAAAAGGACCTCAACCCTAGTATATCACTGGTCATGTGATTCAGAAGCCCTGACCTTTCATATCGCTGATTATTTGATTCAGACCTTCTCCTGACCTTTCTTCCACTGGAATGTCACTAGTCATGTGGGTTAAACCCCCTTAGAGGGAGAAGGAACAAGAAGGCTGGAGGAAAATAGCCCTTAAGCATTAAGCGACCAGGAAAAGGAGGTTCTGACCCATATCAATTACCTATAGGCCTCAGTGGTGTTTCAGCTCCAGGCCCAGAAAAGCAGCAAAACCAGACAAGCAGTTTCATGGCTGATTTCAGGACCAGCTGAATTGACTAATGACCCCCTTGCCCAGAGGCCAACCCTGAGACCACAACCCTGAAAGGACACACCTGGAAAGCTGTTGAATATTCTATTGAGATTTTCCCCTCGTACTTCCCCTAAAATCTCCACCCCAGCGGTTCTCAACCTGTGGGTCACGACCCCTTTGGGGGTCGAACAACCCTTTCACAGGGGTCGCCTAAATACATCCTGCATATCAGATATTTACATTATGATTCATAACAGTAGCAAAATTACAATTATGAAGTAGCAACGAAAATAATTTTATGGTTGGGGGTCACCACAACATGAGGAACTGTATTAAAGGGTCCCGGCATTAGGAAAGTTGAGAACCACTGCCTTAGACGAAGGACCCAAGGCTGCTCTCTTCCCTGGAATACATCTATGTGTCCCCATCGCTACTCCTATCTGGCTCATTACCTTTACTCTTCTCTCTCCTAAGCTCCAAAGGAACTCTTTTGCCTCTGAAACTTGTCTCCTGAGCCCATTTCTTCTACCTTACTTCTACTTCTGTGACATTCTAAATAAACTTTCTCTTATATTTTGAATCTTGGCTCTGAATTCCTTCTTAGCAGAACTCAAGTACCAAAATTACTGAACCAAGGTCCAGTCTAACCCCACTGGCCATTCTCACTGCTGCCAACAAAATGAGGATAGAATAAGCAGGTATATTGATAGTTAAGAACAGAGAGCACTGAAGTAAGTAGTTCTTAGCATCTACACTAATAAAAGAGAAACATGGTAATTAGCATACAACCGCTACCCTTTTCATTGGCTAATCAGTGAGTATATGCAAATTAACTGTCAGCCAAGATGGCAGCCGGCAGCCAGGCACTGAAGCGAGCATGAGGCTTGCTTGCTGCGGACTCCAACGTTCCCCGACTCACTTGCCGGCCTAGCAGCTGCAACTCTAAGCAACTATGTACTATGTTGGAAATAAGAAGCTAAACAAAACCCCAGAAACCGGCTTTCATTCAGCGGGGCTTGGACCGAAACATTGTATCGATGTTTTCAGCAGCGAGGCCTCAGAGCTAAAGCTGGCCCAGAATAAAAAAAAAAAGAAAACAAGGAGCGGTTGGAAGCTTTAGTCACTGGCCAGCCGGAAAACAGCCCTCAGCCTCTCACCCAGACTGGCCAGGCACTCCAGTGGGGACCCCCACCCTGATCCAGGACACCCTTCAGGGCAAATCAAAGTCCTGAGGGTATGCTGTCTGCATGGAGGGCCCTGGCATGTGTCACTACTACAGGCAATCATTGCAGATGGCCCCGGCACATCTGTTTCTGGAACCTTGTGCCATCAATGAGCTAGAGACCATAATGGAAAAGCCCTTGTTTTTCAATTTTCCATTCATTGCAGCCCAACCAAAAGACAATTTGAGTGACAGATTTGTTTTATACAAAACTAGAGGCCACGTGCATGAGATTTGTACACTGCCGGGGGTGTGGGGGAGGGCATCCTTCAGCCAGGCCTGCACCCTCTTGCACCCCCCTCAGGGCATGTCCGCCTGCCGACTTAGGCCCAATCCCCAGACGACTGTCAGACATCCCTCTCACAGTCCAGGGCTCTCGCAGTCTGGGGCTCTCTCAGTCTGGAACCCCTCACTCCTTACCGCCCACCTGCAGTGGAGCTGGGAGAGGCTCCTGTCACTGCCACTGTGCTCACCATCCGTGATCTCGGCTTCTGGTTGAGCGGTGCTCCCACTGTGAGAGTGAACTGACCACCAAGGGGAAGCTCCTGCATTGAGCATCTGCCCCCTGGTGGTCAGTGCACATCATAGCGACTGGCGGTTCCACTGTTCGGTTGTTTTGCATATTAGCCTTTTATTATATAGGATTGCCCCTCCCGTTTAATAACTGGATCATTGCCCTTAAGCCATTGGGTCTCTTCCTTCTCCCCATTTAGAATGTAGTCATTCAGAAGACTTGCTCTCCCACCTGATAGTGCCTTGGCAGCTCTTCTCACTGGACATGTAGAAGCCCAGACACAGCTGAGACTTAAGCTGAGACATTGCTAAAAGGAAGACTGGACCAAAGCAGAAGTATACACATTTCAAAATTCTGAAACTGGAGGAGGGGGACTTTATATGTCTGGGGGTCACAGTCATGAAGCAAATTATTATAGATGATTGCACATAAGTGAAAACTTTCGGTCATTTCCTTTCCTCTTTTCTAATGCTAAAAACAAGAGGTCCAAAATGGAGTTGTTTACACTAAGCCTCATGTCAGCAAACCAAGACTTAATTTAATTACAGCTTTGATCTCCCCAAAATGTAATCTTCAAACAGTCAAGTAGGAATCGCCTGATCAGCACCAGTCAGGTAATCTGCCTGATAGATACCTGGCATTTTCTAAAGGAGAGTAACGTTTTAATAACCAATCCACCTTTCTGCCTAGTATAACTTCCTGGCTCCTTTCATTTTTTCTCCAGCTCCTCAGAGCTGCCTTCTATCTACCAGATTGGATGCTGCCTAATTCAAATGGATTTTTGCTCAAATAAACTCTTAACACTTTTAACATGCCCCCGTTTATCCTATAACAGTTCTGGTGTCAGAAGAGGGAACCAAGGAGACCCCTCAATGGCCCTCAAGAGCAACTAGCAACCAGACATGTGTATTTGTCTAGCCCCCTAAGCTCCTTGTTTTCTTGCTGCCCTGTAGGTCCTGGATAAGTCCCTCTTGGATCCCAGCTCCAAAGCTTTTGTGTTATGAGCTTTCAGGCTTTATTTGAGTTAGGTTTTTTTGTTTGTTTGTTTTTGTTTTTTTCTAGACTGGGTCCAGAAACTGGCCAGAGTCAGACTGGGTCTGGATCAGATTGAGCCTGACTTAGATACCAAACTGGGTCTGGGGTTGGAATAGGTCTGACTTAAGCTGCACTGGGTCCAGTGTGAGGAGGTGAATACAAATCTGTTTCAAGGCTGAACCAGCAGGTTAATCTTACTGAAGATAATTTTGAATTACAGTGGTCACAGAGGAGAACTTTTGACCTAGATAAGCTTATCCATTTATGAGGTGCCCTACAGATAAAGGGGTCTCAGCCAAGCACTGGCCAACAAGGTTGAGGAAATTTTATTTTCCTTCTCTACAGTTTCTGGTGGCCAGGGTGACACCCTGTGGGACACCGCATTTTCTTCAGAGCCCACAGAAAGCTGGCAGAGCTAAGAGTGAGAGCTCTCAACAAAATCAGGTCTCTGTCTTTGGTGCCTAGCTGAGAGAGGAAAGTAAAATTTCACACTGTCCTTTTTTCTTCCAATTCAGATTGGCAGGAAAAGTCACTTGTAAGAATTAATCTTTGAATTGTGACTATAAATTTGCCTTCAGGTACTCACTATTGCCTATCCTTTCTCTGCAGGGACAGTGAGTGCCTTCTTGTTTGTCTCATTTTTGTGTCCTGAGAACTTAGTTTGGCAACTGTCAGGTTGGGAGCCCAACAACATGCCTGGATAGAAATGTAGATTATACCCCATTTACTACTAGAAATGGGCAATAGAAATGTGGCTTACACTCCATTTGCAGCTAGGAATCTTTTGATTTGCATCTGAGTTGAAGATCTACTCCCTGATATAAAGAAGCAAACTGAAGATAATGTAGTTGGATGTGTGAGTAACCTCCATACCATTCAGGTCCCAACCCAAATTCTTTGAAGAATTAAAAACAACTGTACTTGTCTTACATAGCTAGTCTTTACATGAACAGAAATGTGGCTCTAGAAACAGTTCAAAGCCCACTTATACTTTGTATATATCCCCAAACCTCCCCTATTCTTCCCAAAAGGTTTGCAGATTTCGAAATGGTCTGGATTTAGGGAACAAATTTCCTCTTGGTGGAACTTTCATTCTTCCCATGTGCATTTTAAGAGGTGTGGACAAAACCTGGGGCCACATAGTAAACCTGCAAGCTCAGAGGAGGCCTGCATGGCCACCTTAACAAACTCAGAGACCAAAAGTAACCGCATAGTTTATTTTACTCATTAGATTTCACATACAAGTGAAATCATATGGTACATGCCTTTCTCTGACTGGCTTATGTCACTTAGAATAATACACTCTTGGTCCATCCATGCTGTTGCAAATGGTAAGTTTCCCTTCTTTTTTTATAGCTGAGTAGTATTCCATTTTGTAAATGAACCATAGCTTTTGTATCCCCTCCTCTACTAATGGATACTTGGGCTGCTTCCAAATCTTGGCTATTGTAAATATTTCTGCAATGAACATAGAAATGCATATATTCTTTCAAACTAGTGTTTTGGGTTTTTTCAAATATATTCCCCAAAGTGAAACAAACAAAATAGAAACAGACTCATAGATACAGAGAACAGACTGACAGCTGTAAGAGGGGAGAGGATTTTGGGGGAGGGGAACTGGGGAATAAAAACACACCTTATAGAGGCAGATAAGAGTATGGTGATTACCAGAGGTAAAGGGGGTAGGGGGAAGTAGAAGAGAGTAAAAGAAGGATAAATGGAGATGGAAGAAGACTTGACTTGAGGTAATGAACACACAATACAATATAGAGATGATATATTACAGAAATGTACATCTGAAACCTATATCATTTTATTAACCAACTAGAGGCCCATTGCATGAAGATTTGCACAATAGGCTTCCTTCCCCTGGCTGCCAGCACCAGTTTTCCTCCAGCACCTGGGACCCAGGCCTTTGGTCCGGCCGCAGCAGCGAGGCTTGGCTTCTCCGCTCTGGCTGCAGCAGAGAAGCCAAGCCTCTTCAGTCTTCAGTCGTCTTCAGTCTTCGCCCCATGCCTGAATATGCAAATTAACCACCATCTTTGTTGGGTTAATTTGCATACTCATCCTTATTGGCTGGTGGGCATAGTGGAGTGACACCAATTTGCATGTTTCTCTTTTATTAGTGTAGATGTCACCCAATAAATTAAACTTTTTAAAAAAGGGAAGTAACCACATAGGATGGTCTGAAATGAAAACTTCCTAAAAGTGAGTCATGGTGGGAAGTCATGGCCTACGCTAGTATCTTCCCTGACAAAACTCAATCTTTATCTTAACTGAGACTGTCTATTGTCTTTTTGCATCAAAAATAACATACTTTAGGATTTCAGAGTAATTTCCTTTTCCAGACTTCTCAGGACATAATTACCACACAGAACACAAGGCCACAGCACCCCTCATTATTATTGTTATCATATTATTTGTTAACTGCTAACTATCCTATACCCACCAATGTACAAGAAGGATCTGTCTATTCCTTTTACTTTTTATCCAACCCCAGACACCCACCTCCTTGCTTTCTCCCACTCCCTAATCTATCACCAATGGATTTAATGTAACCCCTTTATGTCTTCCTTTTTGATTTTGATATATAAAATACGTGGTAAAACTGCCACTTCCCAGAGCATTTCTCAATCCATTGAGATTTTGCTTCCTGGCAATTGTCGTCAGTTTGGCTCAAATAAACTCATAAAAATTCTCTACAGGTTTGAACATTTCTTACATTGACAAAGGAAAGTATGCTACCTGGTCTTTCCAGGAGCCAAGGTAATTCTCATCAGGGGGGCGGGGGGGGAAGGATAAAAAATAAAGGTTATTTAGAAAACTACCCCTATAAAAAATCATAAAAGTCTCTTCCATAAATAGTAAAAAGCTTGAGCCATCTGAGTAGGTAACCTTAACTTATTCCATCTGCCAGAAACACAGCTTGGATCTGTTATAGAATTTGTCAGCAAGAAAGATACTTTAAGTTGATGGTTAGCTTGTTCATGTTTCATGAAATTTTCATGAGTAATCTAAAAATAGTTATTAACTAATGAAAAGTTTATAAGTAAGCTTTTCAGCATTAATTGTATTTTATGGTATGTCTACTTAAAAATAATTTTAAAAATCTTTTTAGTAACTTGAAATAATTATACTGAAATAAGTTCAAAGATGAATATTCAATGGATATCTAGATCATTTCCCAATAAGATAAAACACTGAAACATTAATTAGTAAACATAGGTTTATCTAGTTTTAGTTTCCTTTTATAAAGGAACTAAATATATTTGGGTCTTTTAGTAAACATGTTTTGTGCCACATTAAAAAATTTACTATGAAAAAAGAATATACGTACTTCTGATATTGTTGTAATTAACCTAGTAATTATTAACAGGAAAGGAGCAAAGGAAAGGCCAGATATTATAGGCATGTCATTTGGGCAGCTTTGCCAAAAACCTGCAGCTTTACACTCCCCAGGGAACCACTGGTCTATCCCCCCACAGATCACTGTGGTGGGGGTGGGGGGAATAGACACATGTCCAGTAAAGTTGGGGGGATTAGCTAATATGCTTGCTGTCAGTCACACCTGGAAACAAGTTTTTGGTCAGAAAAGGTGTGGCCACTGCAAGAGCAAGAGCACAAAATTTTAGATATTTTTTAATCATCTAAATCAGTGGTCGGCAAACTGCGGCCCCTTGAGTGTGGCTCTTCCACAAAATACCACGTGCAGGCGCGCACATACAGTGCGATTGAAACTTTGTGGCCACACTCAAGGCACCAAAGCTGCATGTGGCTCGCGAGCCGCGGTTTGCCGACCACGGCCCTAAACAAAGGAATTCCTTCACTTGGTTGATTCCTGGCTTCCAGGGCTCTGGCTACTGCTTCCTGGCATTCTGCCATGTGGCCCACGACCATGTAGACCCACACACACAATGAACTAATGAAATGTAAATAGCCTGATGCTGAGCTGGACTCAGCTGCAACATGGAATGGAAACTCTGGACATTGGCTTTGCTTTCAGCTCTACCGAAACCCCAGTTATACTTCTTTCAGGACCAGATTAAGGGAAATGGCCTTTGGAAACCCAAGGTTATAATTCCATGCAAATAAAAAGCATTCATCCTCCCATGCAAGTCTCAGAAAATTCTTTCTCTCCAAAAATTCTTTCTCCCTGATAACATTTCTAGAAATTATAAAATGTATTTATAAGTTTGCCAACCTTCAGAATGCTAGTGTAATCATCCAAAGTTGCTTGCTTTCTGGTTTTCACTAGGAATTAAGGAATCTAAGTGTTAAAAATTCTAATTACTATAACTAATTAATACAACTTAGAAATAATAAGGGTGAAAGAAAACAAACCTATATGAATACAAGGTAAGAAAAGTAAGATGAATCATTGTTCCAGCCCACTCTAGCTAATTCGGGGGGGAAGGTAGGGGAGAAAAACATGTGTGCAGTGCACAGACCAAAGGCATAGCAGCTCACTAAAAGACTAAGATCTAATTATAGAACACTCCCTGCACCCATCCCATCCCACCCCCAAACCTCACGTCATGTTATTAAAGCCCTATTCACAATAGCTCCTTTTACATAGTACATCATGTATGGCTATTGAGTAAAAAGAATAAGGCACATCAAAAGGCAAAATACACAATTTAAAGAGACAAAGCAAGATCAGATTTTGGAAGAACTCATAAAACTCAACAATAAGAAAACAAATAACACAATTAAAAAATGGGCCAAAGGCCTTGACAGACACCTCACCAAAGAAGATATACAGATGGCAAATAAAGCATATGAAAAAGATGCTCCATCTCATATGTTATCAGAGAAATGTAAATAAAAACAACAATGAGATACCACTACACATCTATCAGAATGGCCAAAATTCTGAACATTGAGAACAACAAATGCTGTCAAGGACATAGGGCAACAGGGACTCTGTACATTGCTGGTGGAAATGAAAAATGGAACAGCCACTTTGGAATACAGTTTGGAGATTTCTTAGATTACTAAACATACTCTTGCCATATAGTCCAACAATCACACTCCTTGGTATTTACCCTAATGAGTTTTGGGGTATTTATCCACACAAAACTTGTGCAATTTAAAGAAACAAGGCAAGGTCATATTTTGTAAGAACTCAAAACACTCAACATATTTATAGCTGTTTTATTCATAACTAGAGGCCTGGTGCACGAATTTGTGCATGGGTGGGGTCCAGCCAGCCCTGCCCTGATTGGGGCCGATCAGGGCTGGGCCAGTTGGGAGGAGGGGCCATGGGAGGTTGGCCGGCAGGCCCCATCCCCTGCAGTGCATGTCATAGCGACCAGTCATTCAGTCGTTTCGGTCATTCTGGTCATTCCATTCATTTAGGGTTTTATATATACAGATTGTCAAAACTTGGAAGCAACCAAGATGTCTGTCAGTAAGTGAATGGATAAATAAACTGTGGTATATCTAGACACTGAAAAATTATTTAGCGCTAAAAAGAAATGAGCTATCAAGTTATGATAAGACATGGAGGAACCTTAAATGCATATTATTAAGTGAAATAAGTCAATCTGAAAAGGCTACATTCTGTGTGTTTCCAATTATATGACATTCTGAAGAAGGCAAAACTATGGAGACAGTACAAAGATCAGTTGTTTCCAGGGATGAGGAGGGGAGATGGACAGGCAAAGCAAAGAGGATTGGGGGGTAGCAAGTAGGGGGTGGAGACAGTGAAAATACACTGTATAACATTATATTGATGACTATATGTCACTAAACACTTTCCAAACCCAAGAAACGTATAACCCCCAAGAGTGAAAACTAAGGTAAACTATGGACTTTGTGTGATTATGATGTGTCAATGTAGGTTCATCTTTGGTAAAAAAATGTCCATTCTGGCAAGTAATCTTAATAATGGGGGAGGTCATACATGTGGAGACAGGTAGTATATGGGAAATCTCTGTATCTTTCTTTTTCAATTTTGTTGGAAATCTAAAACTGCTCTAAACAATAATTTTTAAAAAAGAACTATGCTAAAAAAATTATATCAGTAATTAGAATTGTCCATATGTTACAGGACTGGAGGAAGTCCACAAAACCCTAGTAAATCTCACATGTATATCTTCTCCAAACTTTCCTCTCAAGATGCACATGAGGGACAGTAGCATTACCACATAGAAGTGATTTCCCCAAAATAGCTAAGTAGATTCTAGTTATTTCCATAGATATAAAGCATGCATACAATAGCAAAGCCATCTCAAGTTACCATATCAAGTCCCAGATTAAGGTACTTTCTTTGTTCTGTTTCAAACTGAATGTTGAGCCTCACTGTTGATTAACATCTACAATAAGTTATATCTCAATAGAAACTAAACTCAAACAAACATTACAGTCTATATATACATAGTCAAAAATTATATTTTAAGATCCCCTGCTGCTCAATAGCAATCATGCCCAAAACTTAGATCGTTATTTTTAGATGCCATTATTTAATAAATAGTCCTGGTTGGGGGGAAGAGGGGATGGATAATCTGGCTGAAGAATTATTGTGTCTGGAAAACAAAATTTTAAAAGTAAAGTTGCTTATAGAATAAAAATATCTTAACTCCACGTCCATATTATTAGCTCTTTCACTATTCTAAATTTAGGCCCATAAAGAATAAATGTTGCAAATTTGGATGTCCTAGAGGTGAAACTTTGTTAGTATCATAGCCAGTTCCAGAATTTAGATGGCATAAAATTATTGTGTCAGCTAATGAGAGCAGAGATTATAAAGTTCAGGAGATCAAGTTGAAATTAGACATGTAAAGAATCTACTTGCCTCTTAGCTATAGAAAAATAAACATCCTATATAATAAAGAGGTAATATGCAAATTGACCATCATGCCCTCACACAAGATGGCTGCCCCCATGTGATCACAAGATGGCTGCCACAGGATGACCGGCAGAGGAGGGCAGTTGGGGGCAATCGGGTCAGCAGGAGAGCAGTTAGGCGTCAATCAGGCTGGTAGGGGAGTGGTTAGGGGGTGATCAGGCTGGCAGGCAGAAGCAGTTAGGGGCAATCAGGCAGGCAGGCAGACGAGCGGTTGGGAGCCAGCAGTCCCGGATTGTAAGAGGGATGTCAGACTGCTTGTTTAGGCCTGATCCCACAGGGACCGGGCCTAAACCGGCAGTTGGACATCCCCCAAGAGGTCCCGTATTGGAGAGGGTGCAAGCTGAGCTGAGGGACACTGCCCCCCTCCAGTGCACAAATTTTGTGCACTGGACGTCTAGTAAAGCTATAAAATTTCAGTCATTCTTAGTAGTTGACTTGAAATCAAAAGAAATAAATTTTCAGAAATAACTCAGTAAACATTCCTGACATTGGCTAAGAACATGTGGCTAGCACACTGTCACCTCCATTCAAATTGCTTGCTTTATGGCCAGAACAGCAAAGAACTCAAATCCTTAAACATGAGACAATTCATGTCCTTCAAATTGGGTCTATGATTGATAAATAATGTAAAAGCTCAGAAAGCTGGTTATCAGATCAGGGTCTTTTCATTCAGAACCTACATCTTACCACATTTCAGATTTGTTGTTTCTGAGAAAGAAAAAAGGAAAATGCAGATTCTTTGTCTCCTGGCATCGGTGGTAAATTTGAATCAATAGTGTCTTTTTAGTAACATTGTCAGAGATGAGCAGCCTTTGTCATCTGGGCTAAAAAATAATATAATTGGCTCATCTCTCATCATGCAACTGTACATGAGAAGGATAGTGTTTAATGAGGAACCAGTTTCATCCAAAAATGACAAAATTACAAGGACTTTTTAAAAGGAGGAGGAGGAGAATGAAGATGATGATGATTACAACCACTAAGGTGATGATGACCCCAAGGTTAAAAAGTAGGGTTCTCTGTGTATTAATATTCCTAGGTTATTTTCTATTGACAACCATAATCCTCAGGTCAGTCTGTCCTTCCTATTTCTGTATTTAGCATGACTTAGCCATCTAATCTCAGGATTGTTTGGGTCCTAATGATCACCTCTCAGTTCCAATGATAACTAAAGATAAAAAGTGTCTTGGTCTGAGCTCAATTCCAGATAAAATATGTCCCCATAATATCCTCTACTCCAAGTTGATAGGATTTGTAGATTCTACCCTAATAGTGGTGATTCCAATCAATTGGCCTTTCTTTTTTTTCCCCTGTATATACAACTCTCAGGTTGGCACCTGTGAAATTCTCCTTTAATCAGTCCATCACGGCTGTACCCTCTGATCAATAAATAAATATTCTGCCTGGCTGCCCAAAGCAGATCGCTGCCTATGTCAGTCATCCTTTTCTTCTCCAATTTCTTCATATTTTTCTACCTTGTTTCTCTAAAGCAGCTTCCTCTTTGTTTTGTACTTTTCTAATTCTGATGGTCCTAGATGGTTCTCAAATATGTTATCCTGGGTGAGCATATCATTCTCAGGACTCCAATTCCAAAACAAAGAGAATTTCCTGAATTTACAATTTTTCAAAATAAAAAATAGCTTTTTCAAAATTACCATTTTTTACTTTTTGTTACTCATGTATCATATTACTCCATGAGGAGTCAATTTTGAAAATCAAATTTCATCTAAGCATAATGATCGCCTCAAAAGTTCAAAGGGTTTAAATCTTCCCTCTTCCTATTAGAGATAGAAGAAATAGGCACTGAGCCACCACAGATAGCCAGCAGGCAAAAGTACCCAGAGAGAAGCAGCTTGAGGGACCAGGTAGCTGGGACAGAAGCTATTCCTAGGTAATGAGTGACTGCAGCAGGCATTTTGCAGAGCATATTAAAAGAAAGAAAAAGTCATTGGAAATGAATTAGCAAGAACATTCCTATTTCATACACAAACTCAAGTAGTAACAGAGATCCCGACACAATTTTTATTAAAGCTCTTGATACAAGGAAGTGGCTGTCTCTAAATAGAATATTAATGGGGCAGAAGAGGCAGCTTAGCCAAGCATGAGGGCAAGAGAGATCAAAAGGCCCCAAACAGGAATGATTCCCTTGGCAACAGTAACACCTAACTAATTTTATCAACTCCTAATGGGAGGAACTGGAAATTAATGCCAGAATTTCGCTTTTTATTGTTTTGCAATTGGAGCTGCTATTGGTCAGTTATTTCAAAAAGCCATTTAAAGCAGTAGGCATGAAAATAATGATGCAAATGTATCTTATACACTTTATTTTCATTTGAAACATAACAATGCACATATCAATATAATATTTTTATGAAGGGCCAGAGCTCAATGCATCCTGGGCCACAGTTCTTTCATAAACCACAGCCACAGGCATTGTCAATTTCTTTTCCCCATTTCAGTGCCTTTAAAGTGAAACAAGAACTTAATTAAATGTGCTTGTAAAGCAACCTGAATGCAAAATCCTTTTAGAGTTGTACACTTCTTATTTTTTTATTGTCTAAAATTTTACATATGTCTCCTTTTTCTCCGCTTGATGCCCCCCTTCCCCCTGCAAGCCATTCTCACCTCAGGCAAGTCCCACCCGCCCCAGTGTCTGGGTCCATTGGTTATGCTAATATGCATGCATACAAATCCTTTGGTTTGTCTCTACCCTACCTCCCCTGCCATTTGTCTCTGGATCTATTCTTGTTCATCAAATTATGTTGATCGTTACATCCACATATGAGTGAGCTCATGTGATATTTATCTCTCTCCAATTGGCTTATTTCGCTTAGCATAATGCTCTCCAGGTCCATCCATGCTGTTGAAAATGGTAAAAGTTCCTTCTTTTTTACAGCATTGGACATTTTAATAATGTTGATTCTACCAATCCATGAACATGATATGTTCTTCCATTTGTTTATGTCTTCCTCTATCTCTTTTTTCAATGTCCTGAAGTTTTCTGAGTACAGGTCTTTTACATTTTTGGTTAAGTTTATTCCTAGGTATCTTAATTTTTTTGGTGCAATGGTAAATGGGATTTTTTTTTTCATCTCTCTTTCTGTGAGTTCATTATTGGTGTATAAAAAGGCCATAGATTTCTGGGTGTTAATTTTGTATCTTGCTTCATTGCCGAATTCATTTATTAGATCTACTAGTTTTTTTATTAGTCTTTGGGGTTTTCTATATAGTACCATGTCATCTCCAAATAAGGACAGTTTTACTTCTTCTTTTCCAATTTGGATGCTTTTTATTTCTTCTTCTTGTCTGATTACTATGGCTAGCACTTCCAGTATTATATCTAATGGAGTGGTGAAAGTGGGCATCCCTGTCTCATTCCCATTCTCAGGGGAAATGAGTTTAGTTTTTGCCCATTGAGTATGATGTTGGCTGTAGGTTTGTCATATATGGCTTTTATTATGTTGAGATATGGTCTCTCTATTTCCACTTTTCTGAGAGTTTTTATCAAGAAAGGATGTTGGATTTTGTCAAATGCTTTTTCTGCATCGATTTATATGATTATGTGATTTTTGTCTCTCAATTTGTTTATGTGATGTACCACATTTATTGATTTGCGGATATTGTACCATCCTTGCATCCTTAGAATAAATCCCACTTGGTCATGGTGTATTATCTTTCTAATGTAATGCTGAATCTGATCTGCTAGAATTTTGTTGAGGATTTTAGCATCTATGTTCATTAAGGATATTGGCCTGTAGTTCTCTTCTTTTGTGGTGTCTTTATCTGGTTTTGGAATCAGGGTAATGCTGGCTTCATAGAAAGAGCTCTGTAGTGTGCCTTCCTCTTGAATTTTTTTGAATATTCTGAGAAGGATAAGTTTTAGTTCTTCTTTGAATACTTGGCAGAACTCCCCTGTAAAGCCATCTGGACCAGGGCTTTTGTTTGCTGGAAGATTTTTGATCACTGATTAAATTTCTTCAGTAGTTATTGGCCTATTCAGGTTTTTTGATTCTTCCTGATTGAGTTTTGGGAGCTTGTAGTTTTTCTAAGAATATGTCCATTTCATCTAGGTTGCCCATATTGTTGGAATAGAGTTGTTCATAGTATTTTTTCATAATCCTTTGTATTTCTGTTGGATCAGTTGTTACTTCACTTCTTTCATTTCTGATTTTGTTTATTTGTGTCATCTCTCTTTGCTTCTTGGTGATTCTGGCTAGAGGTTCATCACTCTTGTTTATCCTTTCAGAGAACCAGCTCTTTGTTTTATTGATCTTTTGTATTGATTTTTTGGTCTCTATGTTGTTTATTTCTGCTCTGATCTTTATTACTTCCTTCCTTCTGCTTATGCTGGGCTTTTCTTGTTGCTCTCTTTCTAACTCTTTGAGTTAAAGGGTTAGATAATTTACTATCTTTTTTTCTTGTTTTTGCTTGTTTGTTTGTTCATTTGTTTTTTTGAGTTAGGCCTGTAGAGCTCTGAACTTCCCTCTCAAGACTGCTTTCACTGTATCCCACAAATTTTGAGTTGTTGTGTTTTCATTGTCATTTGTTGCCATGATGCTTTTTATTTCTTCTTTTTTAAAATTTCTTTATTGATTAAGGTATTACATATGTGCCCTTATTCCCCTCACTCATGCCCTCACCCCCCT
>NW_005367587.1:4258052-4268822 GCF_000412655.1 Myotis brandtii
TCCCTTAGTCCTTTTTTGTCTGTGAAGCTCCTGATTTCACCCTCAATTTTGATTGATAGCCTTGCTGGGTATAGTATTCTTGGATTCAGACCCTTCCTTTCCATGACTTTGTATATTTCATTCCATTCCCTTCTGGCCTGATGTGTTTCTGTTGAGAAATCAGTTGATAGTCTGATGGGAGATCCTTGTAGGTAACTTTCTGTCTCTCTCTAGCAGCCTTTATGATTCTTACTTTGTCATTGGGGTTTGCCAATTTAATTATAATGTGTCATGGTGTTGGTCTTTTTGGGTTCATCTTGTTTGGAACTGTGTGAGCTTCTTGGACTTGTGTGAGGTTTTTCTTCTTCCCAATATCAGGGAAGTTTTCTGTCATTATTTCTTCAAACAGGTTTTCTATTCCTTGCTCAGTTTCCTCTCCTTCTGGGACCCCTATTATGTGGATGTTGTTTCGTTTCATGTTGTCCCAAAGTTTCCTTAGGCTCACCTCCTGTTTTTTAAGTTGTTTTTGTTTTGTTTTTTGTTTTTTTGTAGTTGCTGCTCTGCTTGGGTATTTTTTCCTACTTTGTCTTATAGCTCACTGATGTGGTCCTCCACTTCTTCTAGTCTACTGTTGATGCTTTCTATTGTGTTCTTTATTGCAGTAATGTCATTTTTTTTATTTCTTCTTGGTTCTTCTTAATTTCCTCTTGTTTCTTACACATATTGTTGAATTTGTCTGCCATTCCTTTCAGTGTCCTTATAACCATTGCTCTGAATTCTTTCTCTGACATATTGCTTGCCTCCATTTTGTTTACTTCCTTTTCCAGTGATTCCTCCTTTTCTTTTATATGGGGGCTGTTTCTTTGTTTCCCCATGTTTGCTCCTCTCAGGGTGTTTGATTATGTAGCTCTTTCTCTCCTGCGTTGACTCTCTCTAGGTGATCTCTGATCTTTCTGTCCACAGATTGCCTCACCAGTTGTGTTTAATTTGCCAATTCCGAGTGGATATTGTTTGATTCAGCTGTTCCTTCTATCTGCTCTGTGAGAAGGCACAGGGCCCATCCACATATTTGGAACTGCTATGTCTCCCCCAGGACAAACATTTTAGGTGCCTCATATCTGGGGAGGTTGGAGTCTCGGTGTTTGTGGTTTCGCAGCTAAGGCAGCTGGTCCCTGGGCAATGTGCTTGTAGGGTCCCAGGAGGTATCCAAGATCTCCCCGGTTGAAAGTAAGGATGGGCTTCTGATCACAGCCGCTCTCCCCTTCAAGAAGGTGTGGTCTCTGCTGTAGAGAGTGCTTGGGAAGGCACATGAGCATTTCTTTAATTATTGTCAGCTGAATCTCGTGTGTTGGCAGAGCCATGTCCTGGAAACGCACTGTGCCAGAGGCAGGTATGTGGTCAGCCTGATCTTCAGCTCAGGTGCCAGGGTGTGGGTTTCATTATTTAAGTGGGTAAATTGCAAGGAATGGTCGCAATTACCCAGGCTTAGCCAGGAGTGATGATTACAAAGAAGCCATAAGAATGAAAAATTATAGCTTGATCTTTAACCATGATTTTTCATAATTTCCTTTGTTTGAAACTCTAGTAAAACTTCCTGGAATTATACTGTATAAAATAAACGTGCTGCACTGGCTCTGGGTCACTGTCTCTCCATTAGAGGAAGCTGCCCCACCCAGTCCCAGCTTTCTCTACTGCTTCTGCATCTGTCTCTTTCATTTTCTCAATCCCCCATCACCCCTACTCAGGACTCGTGTCCAAGAGAGAAATACTTAATACTCTGTGGCAGAGCTGGTGCTCCGGGAGAGATTTCAGCTGTAGTAGAGGCTGCCCAGCCAGGGGAGCCTGGTTCGCCAGTCCCCAACAGTCTTGTGGAATATAGCTGTCCCTCACTCACAAATACAGACACTCCCTGCACGTCCGTGCAGTCTCCTTTCGCTCTCTCACTCACACACTATCTTGCAGCCTGCTGTCCCATTGGCCTCCACCTTGGATCCCCCTCCACTTCTTTTTTGTCTTTTGTCTCACCCACCCTATGTCTACACATTTCTTTTTATATATTTTTATTGATTGATTTCAGAGAGGAAGGGAGAGAGAGATAGAAACATCAATGATGAAAGAATTATTGATTGGCTGCCTCCTGCATGCCCCATACTGGGGATTGAGCCTGCAACCTGGGCAGGTGCCCTGACCGAAAATCGAACTGTGATCTCCTGTTCATAAGTCAATGCTCAACCACTGAGCCACGCTGGCCAGGCCTGTCTACATTTTTTTATGCATCTCCTTTTTCAATTCTTACCTAAGCATTTAACTTAGCTTTCATAGAATATATACAGTCTCTTTCTTTTCCCACTTATACTTTATTAGTTTATGTATTACTTAATTAAATTGTTAAAAATATAATAAGCCCTAGCTGGTTTTGCTCAGTGGATAGAGTATCAGCCTGTGGACTGAGGGGTCCCAGGTTCAATTCTGGTTGTGGGCTCAATCCCCAGTAGGGGGCATATGGAAGGCAGCCAATCAATAATTTTCATCATTGATGTTTCTATCTCTCTCTCTCTCCCTCTCCCTTCCTCTCTGAAATAAATGAAAATATATTTAAAAATTTATTTAAAAATACAATTAAAGTAAAACAATTAACGAGTTTAGGAATAACACAACTGACACTTGTTTTGCACACAAATTGAATGGAGGGAGTAGTACTAGACAGAACATACTAGCTGTAAACATCAAGCTTGCCACAGGCAGAATTCAATGTGTTTCACCGAAAGAATAAAGAATTTCAGTTAATTTGGAGCTGATTGAGTGTGAGCTGGCATCTGTTGTATTTGGAATACATTTTTTGCAGTCTTCTTTCATAGTAAAGAGCTTAAATCACTCCTCATTTTTTTATGAAGATTCAGCCCTACTCATGTCACCCATGTTTTCTTGGGTCACACTCCTACAAAAGAGTCACACACTTATAAAAGGGTCACAATACAATTAACAAAATGGGGTTACTCTGGCTCAGCCTCACCTACTGAATTATTGGATGGTAAGTTCGATTTTATTTCTCTTGACTCTACACCTTCCCAGAAGGTTACTAGGTACCTTACTCCTAAATACAACCTTCCTGGCTCCTATGTGGAATCCTCCTCTACTGCTCTCAATGAAGTGGGAAGGCTCTCAGACTGCTGGAGGTGTGGTCCTCTGTTGTCACTTTGTCCTTCACTTGGCATGCACCATCTTCTTCCCCTGGCACTAATCACCATGCTATGAGTCTTTCAATTCCCTGCATTATAGCTTTGATTTCAGCTCCTTCAACAGCCAATTTGAGAAAGGAGGGAAAAGGAAAGCACTTTCAATCCTGAGTCTTATTTTATCATGAAGCTGAGGAAGCTTGAGTTTCTGGTCCCCACTTTTACACCATCTCTTTCCATGGCATGTACCTATTTTTGTATTCTTTTCTTAAAGAACACCTCTCCAAATATATGTGTCAGACGCTGCTTCAATCAATTTATTTTATTTTAATTTATTTTTTAGCCACAAATATCTTAGTATCCTGATATCTTAGTATCTCACAGATATTAGAGTAAAATGACTTTTAATTTTACTATTGCCTGGCACAGGTCTCAGTAGAGAATGATGGGACTGAGGACAATCTGAGCAATTCTTTACTGCTCCTCAGAATGCCCCTTCCTCTCCCCATTTGTGAAGACTCACTAGTCTCTCACTGAGTTCGCCAGCCTTGACTTTATTCTCTCATCTCAGAGTAGGTATCTTCCCTTGAAACTACTTGATCTTTAAATCATATTGAACCTTTTCGTGGACTTCTCTTCCCTCCATCATGCTTCACTATTAGTGAGCATGACATATTTTCACAGATTTAGCTCACTCTTCTCAATCAACCCTTTGTACTCTCTATAATGCCTTGAGTGAAAGAACCTATCAAGGCATTGATATAGACAAATATAGGCCCTAGTTGGCAATAGTAGCAAGTTTTAGTGCTTGAACAGGTTAACAGAGAAAACTAGAGTTAGACAGTAGTTAAAGAAGTAAACTCAGATTTTATTCATAAACTATGGCAATAAGGAGAAGGAGACCTCAGTGTAGAATTGGGCTTGAAATACCAATACAAAAACAAGTGGGGATTTTTAGCCAAGAGGCAGGTTGAGGGCAGGGAAGGAGGGTCAGTGGATGGGAAATTACTAAGAGGAAACATTGTGGGTAGGGAAATTCTTGGTAAACTGATCTAATAGAATTCTCGGTCAGGGTGATCAGATATCACTTGGAGGGTGGGGAATAGGAGTGAAGATGAGAAAATTGGCTCAGATATTAAGGGTGAAGGATTCTCCTTACAGTGGCTTAGCAGTATTCTTGTTATAACTGGGCTCTTAAAGACAAGGCCCGAGGTTGGAGCCCTAGTTGAAAAAGAGTTCAAAGGACAATGTCTAGAATTTGGTCAGGGAAAGATTCTTTGTCACGGAATCATTGTCTCATTCTGAAGCTTCACTAATTTATCAGAAAAATAATCAGGAAAGAAAACGTAATACCTATAAACAATCATGAAATTCTTCAGTTGATGCAAGCCATTAAGCTCTGTAAGAAAGGAAAACATGTGTGTATATGATTCAAGTTGTGCAAAATTAAGATAACACTTCTAAAGGCATAGGGTTAGTGTGGGAACCATGCCACACTATCCCCGGATAGTCAAGGCCAATGGAAGCACAAAGGCCTTGTTGTCAATACACCAGAATGGCCAAGGCTGCTCTGAGCATGATGAGCCTAATCGGGGTGCCCAAGGCCAAGATACCATAAACAGCTGCAAGGCCACAGAACACATGGTACATTGTGCCCTTCTATAGCCAAAATATGATTGATATCACTGTTGGTAACTATCCTTCTTTGTCTCTGGAGCAGTAGTTCTCAACCTTCTGGCCCTTTAAATACAGTTCCTCATGTTGTGACCCAACCATAAAATTATTTTCGTTGCTACTTCATAACTGTAATGTTGCTACTGTTATGAATTATAATGTAAATATCTGATATGCAGGATGGTCTTAGGCGACCCCTGTGAAAGGGTCGTTCGACCGCCAAAGGGGTCAAGACCCACAGGTTGAGAACCGCTGCTCTGGAGTAATATACAGGTTACTGACCAGGCAGAAGCTAGAGAGCTCAGAGAAGCAGAGACAGTAGGCACAGAGAATGTAGCTCCTATATGTGCAGAAGAGGCTAAAGAGCTCAGACAGATCTGAGAGCTGGTACTGCTACAATGTAAGACTAAGAGCTCATAGAGAGCTCAGATATAGCTACCATGTGAACCAGCCAGTGTGCTGGGCAGGAGAGATAGGAAAAGCTGCTGAGCCAGAGAGCTTAGGTACCGCTACAATGTGAGGCAGTGAGTCTAGGGGGCAGCTTGTGGCTGCTCAGATAACAGCTGTGGGTACAGAGATTAATGCTGCTTTGTGGGAAAGATATACATGTTAACCAGCCAGTGTCCGGCTGCCTGCCTGTATGGACTTTGTTGTACAGAACTGTTTTGTCGGACAGCTATATGGACACTGGTTTCTGCAATAAAGACTCATTCTTATACACCCACAACTTCTCATGGCTTCTCTGTCTAAGACCCAGCGTCCAAGGAGGTCCAGACCTAGGCAGAGAGGCTTGGATCCAATACCTGTAACTAGTGAGCAGAGGATAAAAGAGGAACTTGGACTAAGTTCCCAACAGTTAGTACAGTGGGCAGGGTTTGAGAAGGGACCTGCCCTGGCATAGTCAGGAAGAATTTAGGAGAATATATAGACTCAAAGCCACTCAGAGCAGCAGTGCTGAACAGTGCTCCTGCTGTCTCTGACTGCTGGTCAAGAACAAAGGCATATTTTAGGAAAAACAAGAGGGCCATGACCTGATGAGCAACAACACACTACTGGTGAGAAGAGAGAAATTTCCACCAGAGAAGCGGCTTCTAGACATGGCTAACTTTATTAGACTTCATATTTCATGAACCTTAAAGTTGTTCTAGAATCAGTTTAATGCATACGTAAGAAATGAGAAACTGTCAGGAAATGTTGGGCCTTGACAGGATAATCAATAACTCTTAGATCTGGAGGCAATGTTTTCAGCCACATCGAAACAACAGTTATTTTTGAATTGCTTAGGAACTTTGCCAGTGGCCAAAGATAAACTAATAATGTCAAGTAGCACAGCACTGAGATCCGGAAACCTCAGCTGCTAAACATCATGAAATATTTGCAAGAAATCAATGGCTGGTTTCATGGGAGGCAACTGGCTTGGAACCATGCAATAAAAAGGAGAGGGGCAGCTGGGTCATGGTGACCCTGCAATCATGGTTTTGATCTGGGGGCAATTCTGTCTCCAGAGGACCATTTGGCAAAATCTGGAGACATTTTTGAAAGTCACAACTAGAGGAAAGTTGCTAATTACATGTAATAAGTAGTGACCAGGGATACTGCTAAACATCCTACAAGGCAACTCCCACAACAAAGAAGTATTTGGCCCAAAATGTCAATAGTGATGAAGTTGAGATAATCCTGTATAATGTTCCTCAGGAGGGCAATGCAACCCTATCTGACTAATCTCAAGTCATGAGAACAACCAATGATCTACAGTAATTGAGAGATAAAAGATAAAGATAGACAATTTCAAATATATTATGACTACAAAGGAAGGAAGCAAGTGGATGATCAAAAAATATTTTATATTTCTAGATTTCCATTGGTTGGCATAATTTTTCATTCTAAGGCAGCTATCCTTAATGTTCCCTGTTGTTTTTTCCACTTCCTTACCTCATCCTTTCCCTCTCGTCTCCCACCACTAGCTTGTAAGACCACATAAAATTTACCTGAGATATTATTCAGAATGCTTTGCAGTGTGGAAACCTCAATGGATATCTGAGGATATTCTGAGGTAGTTGTAGCCATTCTAATCATAGATAGGAGATAGCCTGTCTGATACAGGAATTACTGATCAAGTTTTAAGGACTTACAATCACCTAAAACACAGAGATATTTAAGTAAAATGATGGCAGTGTTATAGGATGTACCCTTAAATTTGTATCTCCCTCTTCTTTTACCTGTTCTTTAATATTTTTTCATTTTTCCCCTTGTAATCATAAAATATATCTTGTCTACAAATCATATGACCCATGTGTTCAAGACCTGTTATTCTACAGCTCTATCTGCCTATCTCAAGTCATGAGAACAACCAATGATCTACAGTAATCAAAGCCACCAATTGAGAGATAAAAGATAAAGATAGACAATTTCAAATATATTATGACTACAAAGGAAGGAAGCAAGTGGATGATCAAAAAATATTTTATATTTCTAGATTTCCATTGGTTGGCATAATTTTTCATTCTAAGGCAGTCATCCTTAATGTTCCCTGTTGTTTTCTCCACTTCCTTACCTCATCCTTTCCCTCTCATCTCCCACCACTAGCTTGTAAGACCACATAAAATCTACCTGAGATATTATTTAGAATGCTTTGCAGTGTGGAAAGCTCAATGGATATCTGAGGATATTCTGAAGTAGTTGTAGCCATTCTAATCATAGATAGGAGATAGCCTGTCTGATACAGAAATTACTGATCAAGTTTTAAGGACTTACAATCACCTAAAACACAGAGATATTTAAGTAAAATGATGGCAGTGTTATAAGATGTACCCTTAAATTTGTATCTCCCTCTTCTTTTACCTGTTCTTTAATATTTTTTCATTTTTTCCCTTGCAATCATAAAATATATCTTGTCTACAAATCATATGACCCATGTGTTCAAGACCTGTTATTCTACAGCTTAAGCCACGGCAACTAATAAGCATAGACATGCTAGCTGCTGTTGTGAATATCAGCTGCTCTCAAAGTCTCTCCCAGTGATTGCAGGGCAGCTCCTCGAGTATCACTCATGTGCTCATGTTCACTCTTGCCAGCCTCCCGGTGCTACACTGAGCCACGAGCACACCCTGTTGAAGCAGCTCCCCTGTGACAAAGCTGCCATCACGATGGCATTGACTCAGGCCTCCATGTGGCAGTGCTGAGTGGGGACTCCTGCTTGACCGCCTTACCCCACCTCTGTGTATTTTCCATTATACATTCCAGCTCCTTCTCAAATGGATTATGTTCATTTATTACCTGTGCCCCACTCCACAGTAACAGTCTCCAAGTCTCTGAGGATATGGTCAAGACTCTGCATCTTCTCATGCTTCCCAGATGATCCTTATGTACATTCAAGTCTGAGAACACATGCTGTCAATGACTCATAGAATTTTTAATGAGGTCATTTCACCATCTTTATTTGTAGGACTCTCTCCTTCAGACATAGATCTAATGATGATGATGATGATGATGATGACACATTAATAAGGCACAGAGCTTAAGCATGTTACCTGAAGTTACATAGCTAGTAACTGACAATACAGTGATTAGAACCACTTTTAGACCAAAGTCCTGAGCTGGAGGATCAATTTGGGTAAAATGATACTAAACTCCATTCAGATATACTTCTTTCTAATAACAGGGCATTGTAACTAAACCAGACTCTTGGTCTCTATTACTCTTGACTTCTGACTCCTAAGAGCTCTCATAAGCTCTTTATGCATGCCTCATTTTTTGTGTATCCCAGAGGTGCTCATGGTTTAGGTTCAAACTAGGATATTCCTATCTTGCTCTGCAAATCTGCACATCTACCCACATCTATTCTCACCACACAACACCTCCAACATATAGTTATTGGAACCCAGAACAGGTCAGATGATCTCATCCATTCAGCTTGAAGCGCACAATATGCTTCTTTGAGGTAGGTCTTGTTTCATTACAAAAGCAAGTGGATGCAATGAATTAAGAGGATGGTCTCTAAAGGCACATTGTCTGGGCTCAGATCCCATTCCTCCCACTATCCAGCTCTGGGACTTTGGGTCCTAGACTTCTCTTTCTCAATTTATTACATTTGGAATAATAATAGTACCTACCTCATAGAGTTCATGTGAAATTAAGTGTTTTTATTTTCATATAACACACGTGGAACTGTGTCTATTTAATTGAAAGTGCCACATAAACCCCAGCTATTATAATTAACTTTTTAAGCTGTAAATTTCACCAGGAAAAAAAACACACACAACTTTTACATTTTTTCTGTAATTCAAAGAAAGAAACACAGTACACAAATATATGTGCATACTTGTATAACAAATAAAAGATCTGCAAAGCAAGTTACCATTTTTATATGCATTGCTCATATCTATTCTATTTCATTTTTTAAAAGAAGGTTAAAATTCATCAAACTAATTCCACAATTCATTAGCAGGCCCCAAGACACTGTTTTAAATACATTATACCAGACTATACAAAAACTTCATGAACTTCATGGAGAAACTCACTACAGTCACTACATCTGTCTTATTTAACATTGCATCCCTAACTTTCTGGAACAAGACATGGCACATAGTAGGTGCTCATTTGTATGTGTGGGTAAATAAGTGCTCTTTCTACTAGCATTTAACATAGAAATAAGTAGAACCTATTTGTCCTCTAATGTTGATGTGTGAAGTTGTGAAAGGCAGAGAATCTTTTCTACTCACATATGACCCACGTGTTTAAGACATGTTATTCTATATGATGAGATTCTCAGGAAAAGCCCTAGGAAACATTAAAACCTAAAGTTTTTCTAGAGACTTATCCCAACTGAATTGGGCCTCAGTGTTAACATGGTAGCCAAATATCTTGCCTGAATCATTACTTTGTGATTTTCTTAGAGGGATGGGAAATTCTTGTTATAATTTTCTTGTTATCCATAACTCCACCTTTTCTTTCTATATAAATCACCATATTTGGTATTGTAGACCTTCCTTATTATGTATAATTGCACACTTACCTTCAGATGACCAAGATGATGAGAATTCCCATTTGTATTGATTTTTGACATATTTTAAAATATACTACTCAGTCAATGTAGTTTGGTTTCATCTTTGAGTTTCATTGGGAGCGATAACTAGCAGGTAAACTTGGAAAGCTAAGGCTGATGAAAGAAATGCTATCTTCTACTTTGTTACTACTTGCCTCCCCAAACACACACAGACTACTCTGTAGTGATATCTGTGTCTAAAAGTAATAATACCAGAAAGGCAATAATGTATAATAAAAAATTAAAAAAATAAATAAATTAAAACTAAACTTTGCATATTGGAATCTGGCAGATCAAGTTTCAAATCCCCCCTACCACTTTCTAGTTGTATTTCTTATCTGTATTTTCCTCATCTGATAGATAGGGCTAATCGTGTCTATAACACAGGGTAATTGTAAAGGTCCAGTGCATCAATACATGTAAGGGAACTCCTTGGGGCCTTAGAAAACAGCAATTATTCACTGTAAAAGTTAGTTTCTTCTCCCCTGTCATGGTAGAGTGCCTGGCCTATGGGCCTTGACCTGGTCTACAGACCAGTTTACTCTCAAGTTCTTGTTGGTGAGGCTGAACCTCATTTCTAGAAATGATACAGTTTTTGACATTCACTAAACATATTAAGCACCTTCTGTGTACAGGTTCTGTGGAAAGTTGTAGAAAATAGGAAAAGATATAATAAATGAAAATTTGTTTCTGCTTTGAAGAAGCTTCAAATTTATTGGGGGTGGGTAATTAATTAAGTAACACAGTACGTACAAGTAGTAGAGCTACAAGAGAGAAGCAATTAAATCTGACTAGTTGGGGAGCAACCCACAAAGGTTAGCAAGGAGATGGTACTGGAACTAAGGTTAAAGAATGAGAATATTTTTTAGGTTGAGATAGTAGCAAGAGACTCCCAGT
>NW_005367587.1:4283704-4327128 GCF_000412655.1 Myotis brandtii
GTTCTCAACCTTCTGGCCCTTTAAATACAGTTCCTCATGTTGTGACCCAACCATAAAATTATTTTCGTTGCTACTTCATAACTGTAATGTTGCTACTGTTATGAATTATAATGTAAATATCTGATATGCAGGATGGTCTTAGGCGACCCCTGTGAAAGGGTCGTTCGACCGCCAAAGGGGTCAAGACCCACAGGTTGAGAACCGCTGCTCTGGAGTAATATACAGGTTACTGACCAGGCAGAAGCTAGAGAGCTCAGAGAAGCAGAGACAGTAGGCACAGAGAATGTAGCTCCTATATGTGCAGAAGAGGCTAAAGAGCTCAGACAGATCTGAGAGCTGGTACTGCTACAATGTAAGACTAAGAGCTCATAGAGAGCTCAGATATAGCTACCATGTGAACCAGCCAGTGTGCTGGGCAGGAGAGATAGGAAAAGCTGCTGAGCCAGAGAGCTTAGGTACCGCTACAATGTGAGGCAGTGAGTCTAGGGGGCAGCTTGTGGCTGCTCAGATAACAGCTGTGGGTACAGAGATTAATGCTGCTTTGTGGGAAAGATATACATGTTAACCAGCCAGTGTCCAGCTGCCTGCCTGTATGGACTTTGTTGTACAGAACTGTTTTGTCGGACAGCTATATGGACACTGGTTTCTGCAATAAAGACTCATTCTTATACACCCACAACTTCTCATGGCTTCTCTGTCTAAGACCCAGCGTCCAAGGAGGTCCAGACCTAGGCAGAGAGGCTTGGATCCAATACCTGTAACTAGTGAGCAGAGGATAAAAGAGGAACTTGGACTAAGTTCCCAACAGTTAGTACAGTGGGCAGGGTTTGAGAAGGGACCTGCCCTGGCATAGTCAGGAAGAATTTAGGAGAATATATAGACTCAAAGCCACTCAGAGCAGCAGTGCTGAACAGTGCTCCTGCTGTCTCTGACTGCTGGTCAAGAACAAAGGCATATTTTAGGAAAAACAAGAGGGCCATGACCTGATGAGCAACAACACACTGCTGGTAAGAAGAGAGAAATTTCCACCAGAGAAGCGGCTTCTAGACATGGCTAACTTTATTAGACTTCATATTTCATGAACCTTAAAGTTGTTCTAGAATCAGTTTAATGCATACGTAAGAAATGAGAAACTGTCAGGAAACGTTGGGCCTTGACAGGATAATCAATAACTCTTAGATCTGGAGGCAATGTTTTCAGCCACATCGAAACAACAGTTATTTTTGAATTGCTTAGGAACTTTGCCAGTGGCCAAAGATAAACTAATAATGTCAAGTAGCACAGCACTGAGATCCGGAAACCTCAGCTGCTAAACATCATGAAATATTTGCAAGAAATCAATGGCTGGTTTCATGGGAGGCAACTGGCTTGGAACCATGCAATAAAAAGGAAAGGGGCAGCTGGGTCATGGTGACCCTGCAATCATGGTTTTGATCTGGGGGCAATTCTGTCTCCAGAGGACCATTTGGCAAAATCTGGAGACATTTTTGAAAGTCACAACTAGAGGAAAGTTGCTAATTACATGTAATAAGTAGTGACCAGGGATACTGCTAAACATCCTACAAGGCAACTCCCACAACAAAGAAGTATTTGGCCCAAAATGTCAATAGTGATGAAGTTGAGATAATCCTGTATAATGTTCCTCAGGAGGGCAATGCAACCCTATCTGACTAATCTCAAGTCATGAGAACAACCAATGATCTACAGTAATTGAGAGATAAAAGATAAAGATAGACAATTTCAAATATATTATGACTACAAAGGAAGGAAGCAAGTGGATGATCAAAAAATATTTTATATTTCTAGATTTCCATTGGTTGGCATAATTTTTCATTCTAAGGCAGTCATCCTTAATGTTCCCTGTTGTTTTCTCCACTTCCTTACCTCATCCTTTCCCTCTCGTCTCCCACCACTAGCTTGTAAGACCACATAAAATTTACCTGAGATATTATTCAGAATGCTTTGCAGTGTGGAAACCTCAATGGATATCTGAGGATATTCTGAAGTAGTTGTAGCCACTCTAATCATAGATAGGAGATAGCCTGTCTGATACAGGAATTACTGATCAAGTTTTAAGGACTTACAATCACCTAAAACACAGAGATATTTAAGTAAAATGATGGCAGTGTTATAAGATGTACCCTTAAATTTGTATCTCCCTCTTCTTTTACCTGTTCTTTAATATTTTTTCATTTTTTCCCTTGCAATCATAAAATATATCTTGTCTACAAATCATATGACCCATGTGTTCAAGACCTGTTATTCTACAGCTTAAGCCACGGCAACTAATAAGCATAGACATGCTAGCTGCTGTTGTGAATATCAGCTGCTCTCAAAGTCTCTCCCAGTGATTGCAGGGCATCTCCTCGAGTATCACTCATGTGCTCATGTTCACTCTTGCCAGCCTCCCAGTGCTACACTGAGCCACGAGCACACCCTGTTGAAGCAGCTCCCCTGTGACAAAGCTGCCATCACGATGGCATTGACTCAGGCCTCCATGTGGCAGTGCTGAGTGGGGACTCCTGCTTGACCGCCTTACCCCACCTCTGTGTATTTTCCATTATACATTCCAGCTCCTTCTCAAATGGATTATGTTCATTTATTACCTGTGCCCCACTCCACAGTAACAGTCTCCAAGTCTCTGAGGATATGGTCAAGACTCTGCATCTTCTCATGCTTCCCAGATGATCCTTATGTACATTCAAGTCTGAGAACACATGCTGTCAATGACTCATAGAATTTTTAATGAGGTCATTTCACCATCTTTATTTGTAGGACTCTCTCCTTCAGACATAGATCTAATGATGATGATGATGATGATGATGACACATTAATAAGGCACAGAGCTTAAGCATGTTACCTGAAGTTACATAGCTAGTAACTGACAATACAGTGATTAGAACCACTTTTAGACCAAAGTCCTGAGCTGGAGGATCAATTTGGGTAAAATGATACTAAACTCCATTCAGATATACTTCTTTCTAATAACAGGGCATTGTAACTAAACCAGACTCTTGGTCTCTATTACTCTTGACTTCTGACTCCTAAGAGCTCTCATAAGCTCTTTATGCATGCCTCATTTTTTGTGTATCCCAGAGGTGCTCATGGTTTAGGTTCAAACTAGGATATTCCTATCTTGCTCTGCAAATCTGCACATCTACCCACATCTATTCTCACCACACAACACCTCCAACATATAGTTATTGGAACCCAGAACAGGTCAGATGATCTCATCCATTCAGCTTGAAGCGCACAATATGCTTCTTTGAGGTAGGTCTTGTTTCATTACAAAAGCAAGTGGATGCAATGAATTAAGAGGATGGTCTCTAAAGGCACATTGTCTGGGCTCAGATCCCATTCCTCCCACTATCCAGCTCTGGGACTTTGGGTCCTAGACTTCTCTTTCTCAATTTATTACATTTGGAATAATAATAGTACCTACCTCATAGAGTTCATGTGAAATTAAGTGTTTTTATTTTCATATAACACACGTGGAACTGTGTCTATTTAATTGAAAGTACCACATAAACCCCAGCTATTATAATTAACTTTTTAAGCTGTAAATTTCACCAGGAAAAAAAACACACACAACTTTTACATTTTTTCTGTAATTCAAAGAAAGAAACACAGTACACAAATATATGTGCATACTTGTATAACAAATAAAAGATCTGCAAAGCAAGTTACCATTTTTATATGCATTGCTCATATCTATTCTATTTCATTTTTTAAAAGAAGGTTAAAATTCATCAAACTAATTCCATAATTCATTAGCAGGCCCCAAGACACTGTTTTAAATACATTATACCAGACTATACAAAAACTTCATGAACTTCATGGAGAAACTCACTACAGTCACTACATCTGTCTTATTTAACATTGCATCCCTAACTTTCTGGAACAAGACATGGCACATAGTAGGTGCTCATTTGTATGTGTGGGTAAATAAGTGCTCTTTCTACTAGCATTTAACATAGAAATAAGTAGAACCTATTTGTCCTCTAATGTTGATGTGTGAAGTTGTGAAAGGCAGAGAATCTTTTCTACTCACATATGACCCACGTGTTTAAGACATGTTATTCTATATGATGAGATTCTCAGGAAAAGCCCTAGGAAACATTAAAACCTAAAGTTTTTCTAGAGACTTATCCCAACTGAATTGGGCCTCAGTGTTAACATGGTAGCCAAATATCTTGCCTGAATCATTACTTTGTGATTTTCTTAGAGGGATGGGAAATTCTTGTTATAATTTTCTTGTTATCCATAACTCCACCTTTTCTTTCTATATAAATCACCATATTTGGTATTGTAGACCTTCCTTATTATGTATAATTGCACACTTACCTTCAGATGACCAAGATGATGAGAATTCCCATTTGTATTGATTTTTGACATATTTTAAAATATACTACTCAGTCAATGTAGTTTGGTTTCATCTTTGAGTTTCATTGGGAGCGATAACTAGCAGGTAAACTTGGAAAGCTAAGGCTGATGAAAGAAATGCTATCTTCTACTTTGTTACTACTTGCCTCCCCAAACACACACAGACTACTCTGTAGTGATATCTGTGTCTAAAAGTAATAATACCAGAAAGGCAATAATGTATAATAAAAAATTAAAAAAATAAATAAATTAAAACTAAACTTTGCATATTGGAATCTGGCAGATCAAGTTTCAGATCCCCCCTACCACTTTCTAGTTATATTTCTTATCTGTAGCTTCCTCATCTGATAGATAGGGCTAATCATGTCTATATCACAGGGTAATTGTAAAGGTCCAGTGCATCAATACATGTAAGGGAACTACTTGGGGCCTTAGAAAACAGCAATTATTCACTGTAAAAGTTAGTTTCTTCTCCCCTGTCATGGTAGAGTGCCTGGCCTATGGGCCTTGACCTGGCCTACAGACCAGTTTACTCTCAAGTTCTTGTTGGTGAGGCTGAACCTCATTTCTAGAAATGATACAGTTTTTGACATTCACTAAACATATATTAAGCACCTTCTGTGTACAGGTTCTGTGGAAAGTTGTTGTAGAAAATAGGAAAAGATATAATAAATGAAAATTTGTTTCTGCTTTGAAGAAGCTTCAAATTTATTGGGGGTGGGTAATTAATTAAGTAACACAGTACGTACAAGTAGTAGAGCTACAAGAGAGAAGCAATTAAATCTGACTAGTTGGGGAGCAATCCACAAAGGTTAGCAAGGAGATGGTACTGGAACTAAGGTTAAAGAATGAGAATATTTTTTAGGTTGAGATAGTAGCAAGAGACTCCCAGTACAAAGCAATAACATGAGCTAAACCTAGTAAGACAGCTAAGAGGTGATACTCCAGGCAAGAAAGGATGAGAGCCTGGATAGGACAATGACAATGACAATGAGAATGGGAGAGGGGGTGTGGTGAATAGTTTCAGAACTTAAACAAAAAATTGCAAAATAGGACATAATGCAGAGACCAGTAATATACTTTGCAATGAAGTCTGCAGGGTGTTTCAGGTTGTTACATAAACCTGTTTGTTTATGAAAACTTTTCTTTCCAAATAACTCCTTCCATTTTCTAACTAGTGGACTTGATTGTCTAAATATGATTCATAGACTAGATGCAGCCCCCCAAGTTTTAAGAATAGAGTTGATTACTGCTTCATGTTTCATATTCTTCTTTGCTTTTAAAAAAGCTTTCTTTATGTGTTTCCAATCACATTGACCTTTTTATCCCAACATTCTATTATAACCTTATTTTTATTTAGCAACCAACTTGTTCCTATCTTGAAATACTACCACTTAGCATATTTCTCTGGAGGACCTTAAATCTGATTCAATTGCTTCCCAGATGTACTAGCTTACATTCTCCCACTTTAAGCTCATTTTGATTTGAGTCCATATTTGTAACCTTTTCAAGTTCCGGATAAGTAGTTTCTAAGTCATTACCCATGTTTATAACATTACCTAATATAGCATCATTTCAAGAAATATTAATGTGCTGCTTACTCTTACAGATATTAATTTAAAAGTTGAGAAAAAGAAGAATTGGAAGCAATATCTTGTCCCATAGTATCCATGATGCCCTCTGTCCCCTTTGCAATGTATTAAGTTGTTTAGTCTACTGTTTTGTGGATGACTTTTACTATTTATGACCTTATGTTACCAAATCTCATTTAAACTACTTTGCAAGAAAAATTAAATAGAATGTGGTTTTATATTCATTTAAAAATCAGGTTTCTAATTTTTTCTTTCTTTCCATCTATTTGAAATTTCCATTAGAAAAACAGTCCTTTGCCCAACTGGTGTGGCTCAGTGGTTGAGCATTGACCTGTGAACCAGGAGATCATGGTTTGATTCCCTGTCGGGGTGTATGCCCAGGTTGCGGGCTTGAACCCAGTGTGGGACATGCAGGAGGGAGCCAATCAATGATTCTCTCTCATCATTGATGTTTCTCTCTCTCCCTCCCTCTTTCTTCCTATTTGAAATCAATAAAAAATAAAGAAAAGAAAATAAAGAAAAAGAAAAACAGTCCTTTGAAATCTTTTTGTCAGAAAGAAAAGAAAAGAAAGAAAAAGAAAAACAGTCCTTTGAAATCTTTTTGTCTTGGATGTTCTTTTCTGATCCATGTAGATGTTTCAAACAGACATACAGAGGAAGTGTCTCAGGAGACCAGCTTACTGACCAGGGAACTCACAGACCTGATTGCCTTTGATGAATACAGCCTAGCACTGTGTCCATCCTTCTTACTGTGTTTATTGCGTCCTCACTGTGTTCATTATTTATTGTGTTTCTATTGTGTCCATCTATCACTGTGTTACCCTTTGGATATTTGCATTCTTTTTCCTGATTTATAATCAATTTCATTAAAAACATACTTTATAGACAGAGACTTTATAATTCTATTTATTGAGGAGTTCAGATATATACTAATAAGAAAATATAATAGATATATGAAAAGATAATTTATAAAAGAAAGATTACAGCTGGTTGACAAAGGAAAAGAATCAATGGCTTTAAAAATATGAAATACTATTTCTCAGCTAATAAAGGGGAATATTTTTTGCTGACAATACTTATTACTGGGAGGATCCATAGATGCTGGTATACTCACACATTAGATTTGACAGTAGAAATAAAAACAACTGTTTTATAAAAATCTTTGGACTCTACATGAAAATTTATGAAAAAAATCATATCTTTTGTCAGTAATCTTACTTCTGGGATTTTCACCTAAGAATATAATATGGAAAAAATATGTAAGGAACATGTTAATGATGGCTTTATATCAGTGAAAATGCTAAAACTGACCTGAATGTCCAAAAATAAGGGAAAGAATATTTAAATTATAAAACATCCACTGAAGTAACTTATAAAAGTTATCAAAATTGATGTCAAAAAAGACTACAAACATTGGTAATGTTAAGTTAAAATATAGGTTAAGGACACAGAATGGCAGGTTTAGTGCTACCATAAAGATATAAAAAGAAAATTCTGCTTATAAAATGATATTTTTAAACAAATAAATAATAGTGAAGTAATTTTGCAGGTTGGAGGATGGGGGTTTCCTTTGCTATTTTTTTCCTTTACTTTCTAATTTTTCTTAATCATGTTTAGTTTTTGTAGTAAAAAAAATTAAGTTGGTGAATATTTATTGGGCATTTACTATGTACTGGGCACTTTGCTACTTAGGCCTTTGAAATTTAGAGGCAAAGAAGACAGAATGGACAGAATGACCCTTGCCCCCACAGAGAACAGAATCATCAAAATTTGGATACTCAGAGTCATTCTTGACTCAACAACTCTCTCTTTCATCATATTTTATAGCTAATCCATCAGGAAATGCTATTTGATGTTAATTTCAAAATAAAATCCAGCCATTTCTCACTATCCTCACTGTAACATCCCAGTCCAAGTTACTATCATCTTCTGCCTGGGTTACTAGTATAGCCTTGTGATAGATAAAATAATGCCTCCCTCCTCAATAAGGAAACCTAATCCCCAGAACTTGTGCCTATGTGCATATATGGCAAAAGAAACTTTGCAGATATGATAAAGTTAGGATTTTGAGATGGGAAGTATTATCTGGGCCCAATGTGATAAAAAGGGTACATATAAGGGAGACAGGAGGACCAGAGTCTTCTTTACAATGAAGAAAGCAGAATCGGAGTGATGCAGTTTTTGGAAGGAAGTCACAAGTCAAGGAGTGTGGGCAGCTTCTAGAAACTGTACAATACAAGAAAACAGATTCTCCCCTAGAGCCTCCAGAAGAAACACAGCCCTTGCCAAGACCCTGACTCCAGCCCAGAGAGACCAGGTTCAGATTTCTGACCTCTAGGACAGTAAGATAAGAAATGTGTTCCATTTGAAGCCACCATTTTTGTGGTAATTTATTACAGCGGCAATAGGAAGCTAATACTAACTCCTAATAGAATTTCTTGCTCTTATCCATGCTCCTCTACAGTTTGTTCTCAATCTAACAGTGACCTTGCTAAAACCTGTCATGTTACTCTACTGCTTTCCATTTCATTCAGAAGTAAAACCAGAGTCCTTACAATGACCTAAGAGGTCTCACTTAATGGATTTCCTATTCTCTTTGACCTCGTATCTTAAAAGTCTCATTTCCCTGATTCTATTCCAGTCATACTGGCCTCCTTGGTGTTCATCAAGATCCCCAGGGAGACTCCTGCCACAAAATGCTTGCACAGTAGCTTCCTCTATCTATAATATCTTGTCTCCAAACACTCACATGGCTATTTCTTATGTTTTTCTTAGCCCTTTGTTCAAATGTCATCCCATCAATAAAAGCTACCCCAGCCACCCTATTTAAGGAGGCAATCTGAACTCCCACCCCCAGTACTCCACTCTTGCTCTATTTTTCTTTGTTTTTTACAGCACATATATCTCCTTTTGCCATACTACACGACTTGTTTATTTTTTTTTGCTATTTATTTGCTACTGCATTTCCTCGCTACACATACAGCAACACACACACACACACACACACACACACACAATACAAGACTTAATTGTTTATTTTCTTTGCTATTTATTTGCTACTGCATTTCCTCGCTACGCATACAGCAACACACACACACACACACACACACACATACACACACACACACACACACACACACACACACACACAGGAATATAAGCTCCACAAGAACAGGGATTTGGCCTGTTTCATTTTCTGATATAACCTAAGTGGCTGGAATAGTACCCAGCACATGATAGGTACTTAGTTAATATTTGCTAGATAAATAAGTGTTTAAAATTAGTGCTTTTGATACACATTTAATTTTCTCAAATGAAAAAATTTAAGTGACAGAACAATAAATTTATTAAAGGATTTATTCAAATCAGTAAGAAAAACACTAAATATAATAGGGAAATAGCAAATTTATAAGAGAAGACATACAACTAATTTACACACACTTGGGCAATAATTCAAACTCATAAAATGTCAGTAGAGTACTTGTTTTGCTTATTAATGTCCATATACAATAAAAAGTTATGAAGGACATTTTAAAGGCTGTGATGATTTTGAGTTTCTGACAAATGATTCAGGTTTTATATGGAACTATTGAACCTTGCTCATGCTCTGTGGAGCCCTTTTGTATAAGCTTTTGGCTAGACAGTTATTGTATTGTTCTTTCTACTTTTCAGGTTTTATGGCTTTCTGTAAGAGTTCCAGCTACTTATTTGATGGACTGGGATGGACTTTCACCCAGATTTTTATGGCCCAACTTTAGATGTGATTTGTGGCCCCATTCAAACATGTGCATGCTACCTCTGGAAAAGTGAGCTCAGTTGTGTTTTTCTCTTAGCTTTATATTTTGTTTCTTTCTTGTTCTTTGTCATCTCTGAAGTGTCACCAGTATCATTGGGAAGATAATTAATGCCACATAACATAACAATATCAATAGCTGCCAGAATCCCATGCACTGAAGTGAGTCCTCCAGAGCTTATTACAGGCCCCAAAGCTTGAGCAGTCATTCCACACATGACTTTGTAATAAGCCCGATGCCATGGGTGAAGAACCACTCCCCTCCATTTCAGAAGATAAAATAATATGTGTCCTTGGGCATGTGAAGATACTTCAATCATCTGATTAGAATGCTAGTGTCTCTATTTTTTCCACTTTGTTATTAGCTCCAATTACAACAAAGACTGCTTTGTTCAGAGAAATATATAAAGCTGGGCACCTAGCCTCTCTACTCTGGGTCAAGTAATCTAGGACTGTTGACTATTCCTATCCACTCCCATCACAAGGTCAGAGTCATCACAACCTTCTCGTAGGCACAGGGATGAGAATGTCTGATTGCTTATTAGACAAACATTTATTGAATGCAACTAAGTGCTCCAAGCCTGATGATGCCAAGAAGAATAAGAAACAGTCCCTATGTTTAAGAGTGTAGACACCAGTAGATGAGATTAAAAAGCCACCAGCAATTTATAGGTAAGCATTAAAAATAGAGTGATAGAAGGTTTTGTGCCCTGGATACCATGCAGCAAAAAGAATAGACAATTAAACCAAATGGTGGGAAAGAACAAGGGGACAAGGTAGAAAATGTAGAAAGTGAACCCTTCAGAACCCAAAAAGGGGAAGGAATTTGTGGAACCAGACATATTCAGGGAACTATACTTTGGTATGGCTAAAGTGTAGGGAAAAGAAAAAAATGTGGAAGAGGATGGGGCCAGATATCTGGGCAGACACCACAATATGGAGGCATGTATGCCACACTAAGTATTTGTGTGTTTTTTTAATCGGGAAGGTACTAACTTTTTTCTTTAATTTTTGTACATCACTGAACACCCCCCCCCCTTGTTTATACTATATTAGACATGTGGAGATTGGTATATATACAGAGATTGATTGTTTCAATCTAGAGATTTTATGTCCAAATAGAATTTAGTATTGTCCTTTCCAACCTTGAAGTGTTTATTCTATTTATTCAATCATTCTCCAAAAATAGCTGCTTTGCTAATACATATTTGCTAATTGCACGAGGTGTAGATAAATAATGCTTTGACTTGATGATGTGCAAATGTTCAAATTTTCTCCATGCTCTTTGGCATTATTTAGGTCAATAGTTGCTTTGTTATTTCTCAATGTTTATATTTATAAATTTTAGTTTTCTTCTTGAAGATAGATTTAAAAATGAGTTCATCCTAATAAAGTATTTTAATCAACATTAAAATTTATGTCCTACTCCATTTATTAGCAGATATTTTTTAATGTGGGCTTTCCTTTCTTCTAACTAAACTCCATTTCTATGAGAAATGGGAGAGGTTTCCTAGTATATACCCTCTTTTTATTGCTTTATTTTTTGCCTAGCAATCACTTATCCAAATTCTTTATTGACCATTGAATCTGGTATAACAATGCATTGAGCTAAGGTTAGCCCCTTTTGACTCCAATCTTATCTCTGCAAATAACTAGCTATTTGATCCTGAGCAATTTTCCTTTCTCCTCATTTGCAAAATAAGAAGGTTAGACAGGATCATCTGAAAATGCCCTTCAGGCTGAGAGATTTTATTTTCGTGACTAAGCATTAATAAATATAATAGACCTTATTTTGGTTCATTCCTCTTCTTATCTCACCTGTACATTTCTTCACATAATTCTGTATACTTTGCTTGTGAACTTTCCTGTCTATGGACTGGTGCTGCCTGAGTCTTCTATTTACTTAGGTGATCATCAGAAGTACTGCTGAAGGGCTCAGGGTGTAGGACTTGCTCAGTGACTGTCGTGACAAAAGCCTCATAAGAGTTACTATTTGTATCCCTTGTTATATGTTTTAGATTTTACCTTTTTATTTCAAAATAGGTAGCCTGGTTTCTTTGTTATTATAATGCCTATAAGAGAATATTCAATTTCTAAGTCATACATTCTTGTTGCTTCTATACCATCAGCTCACAAATATCCAGGAAAAGTTGGCCCATCTTGACCCAGGGTTAAACTAACTTGGCCCACTGCTATGATCCAAATGGTATGGCGTTTAGAGATTGAAACCTGTGGTACCGTTGGGCTAAGTCATATGGAAGTGCAGAAACAAAATATAATGTGCAGTCCAAGTATCAACATTGTGGACTTCAGATGACATCCTCATTAGATGATCTTCATCTTCGCTCCCTGCAAACTGCTTCCCTCTTCTCTATGTTGCTAATTTTGATCTATCTATTTTAGGAACTACCGAGGCAGCAGCTTCTCCTTGTTATTGCTTAGGATAGTTTCATTATTATGGAATCAAAGTTGATTGTCTTTATACCAAAGCTTGTTCTGTACTTCCTCATTATGAAACCCCCTTCCTCCTTACTTTGCTCTGAATCTCTGCTGGGCAGCCTACCCTCCTTTGGTGGGTCCTGGATATATTCCAAAGAATTGCTTTACCTTAAAGCCAGTTACTTTCAAAAGACCTGATGGTCTGGGGTACATCTAACTCAGTGAGGGTAGTCTCAGGGGACTCATAAGAAAGATCAGCATCCTGAAAGTAAAACATTTCTATTACAAGAAAAAGAATTATCCCCAAATTGTAAAGTGAGTGAATTTGGGCCTCAAGACAGCTTTATCTGCATCTGGACCTAAAGATCTTTCTTCATGGTCCCACTCAAGTGAGACCAACCAAATATCTTGGTTCATTTAAAAAAAATGAATAGTCCCATGAATCTGTGCATGGGGCATCCAGTAATGTTCCTTAATGTACAGGTTAGATCTTCTGGAACAAAATTAGGGACACATGGCTTGATAATGTAAATATCCTCCCGAGTTTCAATCAGAAGACTGGGAAGGCAAGAAGTGAGATAGCTCATAAACATCCATCTGGTTGCAAGCTGGAATTAGACACTCATCTATTTAAGGTCTTCATTTATAGGGCCAGAAGGTAAATGCGAGAACTGTGGCTAATGAAGACTACTGAGGTTAAGCAAGAGAAGTGTGTCCAAAATGAGTCATTACAACCAGGTACCAAAAAAAAAAAATGCCTCCCAAGTTATAGAGATGTCTATATATTATTTTGGCAAATAGAAAGTAGTATGGATAAAATAAAGGAGACCAAGTGGACACCTGACATTAATTTTAATGTGCTCATTTGACATATTGACCCATGGGCAGAGTCCATTTACAGCCCTGCCACAGACTAGAACAGATTTTATATTTTTAATTTTTATTTTATATTTACAGGTTAGGAATTATGGCCCCAATGAACATCATAGTTTTGTAAGTATTTTAGTTGTATACTCAAAACCCTGAAATGATCTAATTCTGCCCTGTTGATCAGCATACCCTCCAATGCCACCACCATGAGTTTAATAAGGGAGAAATCAGTGTTGCTTTCTTACTAGCTGCACCAGTTCCCAATGACTTGAACCCAGTTCAGAGTACTGTTCAAAACTGAGCTAGAGCATGAGGGCTTAAAAGGGAATATCTGGCCTGTGGGCCATAGAAGGCCCTCAAAGTCACTTGGACTGGCCCAGCCAAGGCATTAGGGGTGAGTTAATTAAATGTTTGACCAAATATAGCAGGCTAATTTTTAAGTTGATATTTTGGTATTGCCCACAAATTATGTTAAAAATGTCCAAATGGCCCTTGGCAGAAAAAATATTCCCCACCCCTGGCTTAAATGAACAATACCATCTCAATCCTAAGCTAGATTTTTTTCTTAACTATATCAGTTTTTTATTTATTGCATGAAGAAAGACAGTCAGAGAGGAGAAGAGGTAGACTATATAGGACCAGGCAACAGAACAGACTACAGCTCCTCATACCTATCTGGCAACATGCATGGGTGCATGTAGTTCACACTATGCTGAGTAGCCTAGAACCACTTTTGGAACTGAAGGACCTATACTCCCAAATGCTGAGACTGCTAGCAACTGGCATCCCTTAGCTACCAGCCCTTTCCAGGAATTTCCCTGGGCTGGTGAGAGCTGCTTGGTGAATGACCATGATTCTCCATTGCCTCCATTATCTGGTTCTTCTGGGAATACAAAGTTCCACCCTTCATCCCAATTTAGGACAACTCTGAAGAGCTCTCTTGGCCTCAGAGCTCCTTATGGGCTTCACGGAGGCTTTTGTAGTAACTGTGTCATGACTCAATGTTTCTCTCTGTCCAGGCTAAATTCCTTTCTTTCCCTATGGGTGTTAATCCCTATGGGCACTTTTCAATACAATGTGTGCGTTCAAAATGACATTTCAGTGTCTACTTCCCAGAATAAAACCACCCTGAAACAAGGACAAAATAAATGAAAAAGCCAAAAATAAATAAAAGGAAAAAATGATTACCTGCTCAGGCTTCCCTGAGAGGCCAAGCTTTAAGCATAGTAACTTACCTCTCCACACTAACTAGTGGGCTACATCACCACGCATAAACACTAGGAGTGTCTTAGATGCTCATGATACACCATATCTCCTGAGTCCACCTGCTTTCAGGACAACTTTGACGAGGCCCAGGCAGACAGCCAGTATCCCACATCAGGGGAGTTTAATGCCCCAGCAGCAACCTTCTTCAGGAGAAGATGTGATGGAAGGTAGATGGTCTAGCTTTTCCAGCCTCCAATGGGACAATACTGAGGCAAGTTCTACACTCTTCCAGTAAAATTAGGTCATTTGTCATTTTAGATTAAGGTCCACCTATATGACCTTGTTTTATCTTAATTCTTTAAATATTCTAATTTCAAACACATCACATTCTGAGGTACTGGGAGTTAGGATTTCTACATATGTATTTGGGGGTGGGAGACACAATTCAGCCCAAAACACCCCGGTATTTAAATGTATGCCATATCAGCATTTCCCCTTTCCCTGTCTCACTTTTCCCCCTCCCACATTTCTGCTTCTGTAGATCATCTCCCAAATAAACTAAGAAACCTCATCTTTAAGTCATTTTTCAGAGGAAACCAACCAACTATCTTAAACTCTGACCCACCAAATTAGCAGGTCCTTGAGGAAGTTAGCAGAAGGTTGACATAGACAGGTCTTGCTTGGGAAACATATAAACTTCCTCTATCGACAGTATATCATCAATTCTGCCTATTCCTTCAAGTGAAATATCCTAAGCACTTTAAACTAAAGACGAAAAATAGAGAGAACCAGGTATGCTAAATTCATGCATACACATCCACCAGTCTGCCTCAACCCTGTTAGAAAAATTAAGTTGATGCAGAAGGTAAAGTCATTTAAGTACCTTAGCAAGAGAAGAGAGCATGTATCTTGCAGGACTTGGTTGTGATACTCCCATGTGGGGCAGAGCAAAGTGGCTGCAAAAATACTAAGCAGAGAGCCATTCAGGCAATTTATGGGAATTTCCCCAAAAGAGAAAGGTAGGATTCATCACCCGTTGGATTCAGCATATTTTTCATTGAATTCTTCTATTTGAATTTTGAAATGACAGATGTATTCAGGCAAAATGCCATGGATTTTTTTTTCATCACATTTTTTGTCCTACCAGGAATTTATATTTTTTATTTGAATTCTATAAGCTCGTAGCCTAAAGGTGGCCACCTTGCCTCTAAAAGGCTTACCTAAGCTGATTTTTTTAAAATAATCTATTGATCACTATAATGACCTGTGGGTGTATATCAATTAATGAAGATTGAAGCAAATAAACCAAAAGCTAAGTAACCACAATAGTTACATTTCATAGCAAATGAACCTAATATGCTCCATGTTTACAAAGGACTTAAAGAAGAGCTATGATTTAATGAGCTTCTCCTTTGTGTCAGTCTCTTTAAATAATTATCACATTCAATATCTCCAAAACCCTGAAACAGGGATATTATTATTTATTCTTCATGATTTTAATATAAGAGGAAAGATTTAGAAAATATCACTCATCAAAAAAATGACACAAATGGGATTTGAACCCAAACTGATTCTAAATCTTTTTACTTCCAGTGGCTCTCAATCAGGAATGATTGTTCAAAATAATTGAAAAGTTATGGGTGCCACTATATGCAAAAAAACAAAAACATATCACTTTGTTGTGAGTCAGAGACCTAAATGTAAAAGCGAAAAATAATCAAGCGTCTAAAATAAAACACAGAAGACTATAACCATGACCATTTGATAGGCAGATTTCATAAGCAAGATTCAAAATGTATGGGCCAATAAAGAAAGTAATAAAAATTGAACTTATTAAAAATTAAGATATGTGCATAAAAAGGCACTATGAAGACAGTGAAAAAGGTAAGCTATAAATTAGAAAAAGTTATCTCCAGCACATACATAAAAAAAAATAGTTGGATCCAGACAATAAACATTTAGAAAGGTGTTCATATTTAATCATCAGAGAAAAGCACCTACTTGAATAATTAAAATTGAACAATTTGACAAATACTAAGGGTTGGTGATGCTACAGAAAAATGGGGACTCATGCACTACTGGTGAAATTGCTACATGCAAGCATCACCTTGTAAGCCTCTTTTTCAGTATCTTTGAAAGTTAAACATGAATACAGCCTAATGATGCAGCACCCTACAGATGCAGAACTTATTATTCCACCTGTGGATATATACCAAACAGACATAAGTGCTATGTCCATCAAAAAACATACACAGGAATGCTCAGAGCCACTTTATTCATAATAACTAAAAACTGCAAATAACTAAAGTGCTCATCAAAGGTAGAATGGGTCAACAGACTACAATATAGTCATGCAATGGAATACTACATAGCAATGCAAAGTCCTGGTACATTAAACCACATGGGTGAACCTCAGCTATAATGTTGAGTGAAAGGAGTCAGACACAAAAGAGTACTTTTTATATGAATCCATTTATATAACTTTCAAAGTAATCTATAGTGAAAGAGGTAAATTATCCTTGGAGGAGGGGGATTGACTGACTGAGAAGGATCTTTAATGAGTTTTCTGGGATCTGGAAATATTGATTTTATCTTAATTTTAGCAGTGGTTACATGAATAGATAATGTAAATATTTGTATATACCTATGTGTGTGTATAAAAAATCACGACCTTTGCACTTGACATTTATACTTTACAGCATATATATGTATATATATATATTATATTTTAATCTTTTATTTTATTTTGTTAATCCTCACCTGAGGATATTTTTCCATTGATTTTTAGGGAGAGTGTAAGAGAGAGGGAAAGACAGAGAGAAACATCGATGTGAGAGAAACACATCGATTGGTTGCCTCCTGTGTGAGCCCTGACTAGAGCCCGGATTAGGGAGAAGCCTGCCACCAAGGTACGTGTCCTTGACCAGAATCAAACTGGGACCCTTTGGTCTGCTGGCGCTCTATCCACTGAGCAAAACTGGCTAGGGCTATATTTTAATCTTTTTTTTTTTTAAGTGTAATGGCTGGACTTCTTGTCTAGGCCAACAGAATCAGAAGCAGGGCTGAGAGAGGGGAGATAGACAAGTATATATATATGTTTTCAAAAAGTTCCCCACGTTATCCAGTGATTGTGATACATGTTCTTGTTTTCAAATCACTTTATCCCCAGGCTCAGGTAACTCAAGCACCGTGCGGAGAGTCAGCGCTGATGGGAACAAGTTTTGGCTCTGCAAGTAACGGCTGAGTAACCTTGGAGAATGCAGCCATGGAAAGAAGGGTCTGGACTAAATGAGCTCTCAGGTCCCTTCCCACACTAAAGTGGTAAATTCTACAACATGAATCCGTACCAATTGGCCAACACACAAATAAAGCCTAAAATTAAGGGAAGCTGGTAGTTGAATAACATGATATATTTAATTATGACTGCTTAAAGGTTTTCTCACTCTAAGTATATTTTACATACTATCTTAAGACATTCAATCTTCTATATTATGCTTAGGCGCTGGTTGAACGGCAAATTCTTAAAAGATGGTAACACATTAAGCTATTATCAGTCATTAATACTTCATTATGCATGTGACAATAAATCATTTTCAATTTCATAGTTACCTAAAATTCTACCCTTTAAGAACAGGATGTAGAATTAAAGGCAGTTTGATGTGTAATGGAAAGAACATAGAACAAAGAAACAGGAATCTGCTTTCTACTCACACTTACGCTACTAATTAACTGTGTACCTTTGAATAGATCCTTTCCTGCCCCTAGTCCTCAGACTGTCCATCAGGAAAATGTGAGCACTTGGAATACATAATCTCTGAGGGTCATGGGGACTATATAATTCTATGACTCTCCTTAGGTCCTGATACAGGAAAACTTAAAGGCAATCTGGAGTTCTGAATGAAGGCACTGGTTTCCTGACACTTTTAGGGAGAGAGCCACAAAAACTAAGGATAGTGGCAGGAAACCAATAAAAATCACTGAGATCAGGGTGTGTATTTTTTTATGTTTTTATTTTTTTTAAGTCCAGTTTGAGACCTTAGGTGAGAGCAGTGGCAAACACAGAGTACTGGCTGGTGGGAGGTGGGGGCAGGGTGGCCCAGGGAGGAAGAGGAATACACTGGCTTTGTTCCTTAGGACAGTCCATGCAGGGTGTATTTATAAACCACAGTAGACTGCAGAGGGCAGAATCAGCTGACCAACCTCCAGAAGCATAGTGTACTGATGGGCAACACTCCCCTAGTCTCTGCCCCTCACCCACCCACCAAATTTGCTCATCCCTCAAGGAGGTGTGCTGGGGCTGGGACTGGCAGGGGGAAGCCAGACAATTCCAGTGATAAGACAACTCAAAGGAAGGGGATCAAATAGCCACCTAGCAGTAGTGCTGGAGGGGAAAATTCAAGAGGGAGGGCAAAGGGGGGTGTGGTTTATAGAGGCCCTGCCTTGTGAGACAGGGGGAATGGAACTCAGTCACCAGAGAGCCATTCAACTATGAAGGTGATGAACTTGGAATCTGATTAGCACAATCATTCCTGCTTCCCTAATGAGATTGGAGAGGACCAATTGTATAATAATGAGGCTCACTCAATGTGAGGAGTGTTTGAACTTTAACTTCCTTCCTCCAAATAGTCAGTCTCAGGACAATGGCAGGAATGTCTGGTTTTGATAACAGAGATTTATAGAGAACACACTGTCTTTCACACTGGGCCTTTCAGTCTTAGGAAATCAGCCACTACCTCATTTTTCATGCCTCTTCCAAGAGTAAATCCTGCTCACCCAGGAGTCATTGGGCCGGGAAATATAATTATGTGAACCCATGTTTCCTAAGAACTGAGTGGGTACCTACAATTTTGAGCAGTCCAGGAAACAGCCACTCAGCTAATAATGATAACAGGTTGCTACTGATCTTAGCAGATAGGAGGCTCACCTAAAAGTGTAGGGGGTGGGGGAACCTCCCTTTGTAGAAACCTGCCTCATCCTCTTTTGCTTTTAAGTGGCTCCTTTCCCTGCCTCCTTGCTCCCTCTTTCATCCTCTGCCCTCCTCCTTTTCTTATTAAGCTCTAGTTCTTCCCCCACCCCTCCTTTAAAGAAATATTTAGCTTGTATTTGTAATAAGTTTCAGGAAGCTCACTGGGACCCTGCCTGAACATTCACTGTAATTTAGGGTGAGTTATGTTTCAATTACCTCTATGTTATAGCATACTGGTGAGGGCAGGCATTATGTCATGTCAAGGATACGGGCGAGAGAAAATACGGACACCCCCATTACAGGCGGTGATGGAGCAGTTTTAATAATATTGGGGGGAAATGGAACATAAATGCCTTTCCAGCTGCACCATTACTGCACATTAGCAACATCACGTGGCCAAAGTGACGGGGAGGAGGCCACAGGGAAGAAGGGGTTACAGGTATGGCAGTAATTGGAGTTTTTCCTCTGCATTTAGAAAGAGACAAAAAGTCCTATAAAAACCTTGGAAATGTTTGTTTTTCCTGTGAATAATGATCTTACCAATGACATAAAATACTAACTTTTCAATACTAAAAAAATCCTAATTTCTAGTGAGTTTTCCCATTTCATGCAAGAAGGATAACTCTTACCTGTTCTCTCCCTCTCCCTCCTACCCCTTCTCCCTCATTTTCTCAGCTTCTTTATTTTCTTGGCACAAATAGCAGTCATTGCTCAGAGGAGGTGTGGGAATTAGGCTGCTTTGTAATTCAAACCTTTTATTCAAGTTACCCTTATGTACTAAAGAGGGAAATATGTATTGGCTAAATGGCCTTGTTATGAATGTTTCCCATAGTGAATGGAAGGGTGGCTCCCCCACGCACAAACCTTTCCAAACCATGACTCCATTCATCACTTACAATGGAATTTCACTAATGCTAATTTCCACCTTTTACTTTTTCAAATGGGGTTGCAGGAGCACATGTAGATATTTTTTTCTGGCATGACTGGTTCCTTTAAAAAGAGGAAGTGACAATAAATGAGCCTGCAGAGCATGGTGATGATCTGTGCTTTGAGGATTGGTGGTTTGCAGGTGTTGAGCTTGATGAAATACAGTAAGAAAGATGAGAATGTAGATGGCATTGGGGGGTCGCTGCTTCTAACAGCTGTTTAACTTTGTTCAGTGAAAACAAATACAGTCAATCAGAATTGCCTCTTATTTAACCACAGAAGAACGGGTTCAGTAACTAAAATAAATAGTATGTATATGGTTGGTCTAACTTTCCTCTCATCAAAATGACAGTGTAAGCCTAAAATAAAAAGGAAAACAAAGAGACATAAAATACACTGGGAAATACAGAACATTTAAAACCAACTGGGGTTGGGGGAAATACATGCTAAAGAAAGATAATTGTGTATGTGTGCTTAATGATCTTCATCTCCTTGTAGATGTAATTCAAACTTGCTGGAGAAAATTTGAAAATATCACATAAGTATAAAAAAGCACTTCAGTTATTTCGATCTTTTTTATGATTCTATCTCATATTTCAACAAAATCATTCATTTCTTCATTCATTAAACAGTTCTTTAATGAACATCTACTATGCAATAGCACTGCTTTGCTCAATTTGAAATGAAGGGATCTAGCAAACAAAATAGGTGTGGAGAATAGCCTCCAGGGGGTTACATCTTATTGGCGGTGTTAAGAATAAGACAAAAGATCCATAATGGAGCTGCTTATTCTAAGCCCTACATCTCTGAGAAATGGGATCTTAAACTAGTCAATCAGTGATCCCCTGCTCAGCACTACTTAGGTCATCTGCTTGATAGACCCCTGCTATCACCTAAAGAAAAGTAACTTTGCTATAACCATGTTTTTGCCTAGTATAACTTCCTAGTTCTGCTCACTTCTGCCTATAAAAGTCTTTCATATTGTTCTGCTCCTCAGAGCTCCTTTGATACCAGATAGGAGAGGCCCTCGTCCCCAGCTGTTGGGGCATGGATTTCTTGTGATATCCCAAGAAAAAGAAATTTCTGAGATTTGCATAGGAGGATGAGTTATCCTAGAAAGCTTTATTTCCATGGGATTATACTCCTCGGTTTCCAAAGTCCCATTTCCTTTAGTCCAGTCATAGAAGAGTAGCTGGAGCTTCAGACGAGCTAAAATCAGAGCCAGTGTCCAGAGTTTCCTTTCCATGTCAGGGCACAGTCCAATCCAACATCAGGCTACCTTACCCTGTGTTTCCCACTGTAGTCTATTAGTCCACGCATCTATCTCCCCTTGGTTGGGTCTCTTCCCTCAGTAATTCTGCAGGGATGGGCCAGTGATTCCCTGACGGGTGAGGAATTGCAGCTTCCTGGTAAAGTTGCCCAAATGGCATGCTTATAATGTCTGGCCTTCTCTTTGCTCCTTTCCTTTTATTAATAACTAGAGGCCAGTGCATGAATTTGTGCACCAGTGCAGTCCCTCAGCCTGGCCTGTAGGGTTGGGCCGAAACCAGCTCTCCAACATCCCTCGAGGGGTCCTGGATTGGGAAAGGATGCAGGCCAGGCCAAGGGATCCCACTGGTGCACTATTGGGGCCAGGGAGGGACGCGGGAGGTTGGCCAGCTGGGGAGGGAGTGTGGGAGGGCTCCAGGATGTGTCCAGCCTGTCTCGCTCAGTCCCAATAGGCCGGACCCCAGCAGCAAGCTAACCTATGGGTTGGAGTGTCTGCCCCCTGGTGGTCAGTGTATGTCATAGTGAGCAATTGAGCAACCTTAGCATATCATTGGCATATTACACTTTGGTTGATTGGCTGACTGGATGACCAACACTTAGCATATTAGGCTTTTATTATATAGGACTAACTAATGACAATGGTATCACTTTCTATCTGCTACATTGGATGCTCCCCAATTTGAATCAATTTTTGCTTGAATAAACGTTTAAAGTTTTTAATATGCCTCAATTTATCTTTTAACAGCAGAAATAGTCAATAAAGAACTCAAATACTCAGTTTGCAATGCATTGAAGGAAGCAACATGTTGTATCAGAGAATACTAAAGAAAGTCTTCAGAGATATCAGAATGATATTGCATGTGTGATTTTGCATTCTGTTTTAGTCACTTAACAAAGTGCTATGAATGCTCTTACATCACTAAATACTCTTTGAAAACATTTTTAATGGCTGGATAGCCTGTCTTAAACAAATCTTAATTTATCTACTGATCTTTTCTTGTGTTTTCCTTTAGGGCTTTTATGCGAAGAAAAAATTTTGCCTAAAAATCTGTAAAATAGTCACCTATGATTTTTGTTGTTGTTAGATTTGTTATATTTAATATTTTAAGTTAATCTGAAAAACATTTTGATGTAAATAATAGAAAAAACAAATTAGTCTTTCCACATAAAAAAATTAGTAACACTTCCTGCATTGCACAAAGCTTCTTAATCATTTTATGATGCACTATTTGTCACATATGAAGTACTAGAGTTTATTCCAGGATTACAAATTCTATTGATATGTCTGTAGATATTTACATCAAAGGATTTAAAATTTCTTTAGCTAAATAACCAATTTTAACATCCAGTTGATTCTTATTATTTGTGATGCTATGTATAAATTTGCTGTGAATATTGAATTAGATAATTCTGAACCATTGTTTTAGGGAAAATATAGAATTAGATTCCTATATTTTCTCCAGTTTTTTTCCAGACAAATTTTAGAATTATCTTTTTCAAGACCAGCTATAAAAAAAATTATTATTAGGTAGGGTTAATACTCATTGCTCACAGATTCCATATTTGTAAACTCACCTACTAATTAAAATGTATTTGTAACCCCCAAACCAATTATCAGGGAACTTTCATGGTTATTTGCAGCTTTGAGCAAAGCAGCAAAAAAATCAGTTACCCAATACACATTCCCAGCTGAGGTTGAAGGAGGTAATGCTCTACCTTCTTATGTCAGCTCTCAGACTATAAACAAGTATCCTTTCTGTGTTGTATTTTGTGCCATGTTTTTCACATTTTTTAGCTTTTTAAAGGTGATTCCATTGTTTAAAAAAGGCCTCCAAGTGTAGTGTTAAGTGCTGTCCACATCATTAAAGCCATCATGTGCCTTACAGAGGAAGTACACATGTTGGATAAGCTTGGTTCAAGCATGGGTGATGGTACTGTTGGCCATGAGGTCAATGTTAATGAATCAAAAATATATGTTTACTAAGGTGTCCTTAAACAGAACCACTCATAAAACAGTTACATATAGTTTGGTTAGTGACGAGAGGCTCTCAGGAACCTAACTGGAGATTTCCCCTAGGAGCGATGGATGGTTCAGAATTATCTATGTCAGTGTTCACAGCAATTTCATACATACTACCACAAACAATGAGAATCAACTGTATTCTTACAGATATTGCTTTAAATAAATGTATTAAATTGAGAAGGATCCACTTCTTTAAAATAAAGACCTCTAATCTAGAAATATGTTACATAATTTCTTTCATAATGCCTTATTTGTTTTATTATGCTCATTGCTAGGAGTTTTCTTATTTAATATTGTGAATGGAATTATTTTGTTCTTATACCTTCTAATGAATTATTATTGGTTTATAGAAGAGTTATTGGTTTTCATAAAATTATTTTGTACCCAGACACTTTGCAAAATTCTTATTAATTATCTGCATTTTAAGTAGATATTTTTCTTCAGAATAAACTATAATATAATGCAAAAAACTACTAATTAGAATTCTTATACCAAAAGTTTTACCCCTTATTCCTGATTTTTCATCTTGTTTTATTGGAAAGAACTTTGAAAGCAGGGAACTTTCTCTTGTTCTTAATTAAGTTATTCTACTGTTTTGCACAAGTATAAAATTGGATCCTGTCTAACATGGTAAAAAATGTTTTCTAAGAGTTGTGATGGAATGGTTACTGAAAATGTTCAGAAGTCTATTTAATTTTTCTTGATGTAATTATTTCCTCCTTTGGTCTTGATCTAATTAATTAACCTCTTAATATTAATTCACCATTACATTCTAAATATAAATCTTACATTGTATTTATAGATTACATTTAAGGTGTATTTGGTTATTTAGGTTTTCAACTTACTCATAGGTTATTTAGGTTTTGCCTCTATTTAATGAGATTTTATTTAAAGGTGAAAATATAGCTATGAGGTTTAGATTTGTTTTTTTTTGCAGTCACTGTCAGCTTTTGCTATCTGAATCTATATGTAATTACTGTATGTTATTGCATGAAACCAGAAACATATCATTTTAAAGACTATTATCAAAATCTTTGAAAAAACTGACATACATATGAACATTGAAAGTTAAAATTTTAAGCATTGAAAGTTAAAATATATTTCTGTGATAAATTTTCAATTTTCCTAATTGTTAATGGGTCCAATCTTTCTCCTAGTTGTGATAATTAATATTTGTGGAAATTTTTCATTGCATTTATATATCTATATCTATATCTACATCTACATCTATGAATATATCTGTATCTGTGTTTGTGTCTGTGTCTGTGTCTGAGTCTGTGTCTATGTCTATGTCTATATTTGTTAATCCTCACGCAAGCATATTTTTCCATCCATTGATTTTTTTTTAGAGAGAATGGAAGGGAGGGAGTGTGCAGAGAGAGAGAGGGGAGAGAAGCATCCATGTAAGAAAGACACATCAACCAGTTGCCTCTCGCACATGCCTCAATGGGAGCTAAGGATGGAAACTGCAACCCAGGTACCTGCTGTCAACTGGGAATGGAACCCACCACCCTTTGGTGCATGGGGCGACACTCTAACCCCTGAGCAACACCAGCCAGGGCACATTTATATTTTTAAAAGATGTATCAGAATTGTGCTATGGTCTGAATGTGTGCCTTCAAAATTAATATATTGAAAGCCTAATGCCCAAGGTGACGGTAATATAAAGTAGGGTGATCAATCATGAGAACAGACCTTCATGAATGGAATCAGTGCCCTTATAAAAGATACCCGGAGCCCTGGCCGGTTTTCTCAATGGATAGAGCATCAGCTCGTGGACCAAGGGGCAAGGGTTCGATTCCTGGTCAAGGGCATGCACCTTGGTTGTGGGTTCAATCCCTGGCCCCATTTGCTGTGTGGAAGAGACAACCAATTAGTATGTCTCTCTCACATCGATGTTTATCTCTCTCTCTCCTCTCCTCCACTCTCTCTAGAAAAATCCTGGAGAAAATGTCCTCGGATGAGGATTAAAAATAAAGAGAGAGAGAGAGAGAGAGAAACCCCAGAGAGATCCCCCACTCTCTTTCTGCCACGTGAGGCCACAATGAGAAGTTGGTAGTCTGCAACCCAGGAAGAGGCTTCCCCAGAACCCCGTACTGGCACCCTGATCGGGGACCTCCAGCCTCCAGAACTGAGAGAAATAAATTCCTGCTGTTTATAAGCCTCTCAGTCTGTGGTATTTATTATAGTGACCTGAATAAACTAAGACATACAGTATTATTTGCTGATTCTTAAGAATCCTTTCTTTTTAAAAAAAATTCCTTTCTCATGTCTATTTTTTACTTATTTCACTTTTGCTATTCTTATTAATTAGGTTTGTCACAGTATGTCTATGTTCTGTTTTTGTTTATATGTGTGTGTTTTTCCTCCAAGTGACCACATTTATTCAGGGAGAAGAGACTTGAGAATTCTTCTGAGGATGCTAAGGACATGATTTGGTAAAGAAGTGGCAGTGGCTAAAGATGAAAATCCACGCTGGTGCGCAGCAGTGTTAAGGGGATGAAGACGCACTCTGAGTCTGAGTCTGAGTCAGAGGGAGGCTGGCAGCTTGCTCCTCTGGAGGCACAGAGGCAATAAATAGATGAAGCCAGGCATGCACAGTTATGAAACAGGCAGCAGTGGGCATCTGTAATGGTGATAAATGGTGTGCCACTTTAAAATTTTGAGCAAGATGTGGAAGAACCAACATTATGCCATTTTGAAATTATTCTAGGAGGAATGCGTGAAAAGGCTTAGAGATCAAGACAGGAAGGCTTTCCTGGAGATTATTAAAATTCTGGCCAAAGGACTAAGTAGGGAGAAACAGATAAAAGATTCCATGGCTCTGGTGAAAATACACAGCTTATCCAAAAAGGAGACATTTATCTGCTAAGTATAAAAGTATTTATGGGGATGTAGGGACAACATATTAGGAAGTATACCTGTCCCCAAAGTCTGGAATATTCTTTGGGTTTCTGCAGTATGAAAATTTGGAACTAAACTACTTCTTAAACAGGACTTTGAGAAGTCTGTCCAATATAACTAGTGTCCTAAACATGTGGGATATGGAAGAGAAAGAAATAGAAATTTACCCCAAAGTTTTATATAACTACTGGCCCGGTACACAAAATTCATGCACATTAAAAGGGAACTAATTAGAGGAAATATTTTAATATTGCTTTTGCCCTTTCTCTATAATAGAAGTGTCAGAGATTAAAGAAAATTAGTAAAATGTATATGAAAATCTCCCTCCTGTCAGAGTCTGGGGCACGCCGCAGGACCCAAAGTTAAGTTCCTGCCCACCTGTGTGCACCTCGAAATTGTGCGAGACCCAGACCCAGCCAGCCCCACCCCTGTCAAGCCCCATAAGGCAGGGGATGCAGCCTCAGGTCACTCATCAAGCCCCGCCAGGCAGGGGGCGCAGTCTCAGGTCCCCCTTCAAGCCCCACCAGGCGGGGGGCATGGCCTCAGGTTCCCCGGCCCAGTGCCAGGCAAGGGACACAGCCTCAGGTCCCCTGTCAAGCTCCGCCGGGCAGGGGGTGTGGCCTCAGGTTCCCCAATGCAGCCTCAGGTCCCCCAACCCAGTGCCAGGATGGGGGTGCCGCGGCCTCAGGTCATCTGTCAAGCCCCGCCAGGCAGGGGGCATGGCCTCAGGTCCCCTGGCCTGGTGCCGGGCGGGGGGTGTGGCCTCAGGTTCCCCGGCCCAGGCACAAGGGTGCGAGGGTGCTAGGGCACGAGGGCTGACATCCATTTGCATATTATCTCTCTATTATATAGGATGAAGAAGGAAAATGGGAAAGATTGGAAGCTAAATGGGGAAAAAGTGAAATACTTTTCTGATTTATTAGGAATAGGAATCTGCATGTAGAGGTGCCCCAAGGAGATTAGCAACACAAGTAGGGGTGGAAGGAGTTATGAAGTTAACTAGAAGATAAAATAAAAATAGTTATAGTAATAATAATGTCACCTATTATTATTCTATACTTATCATTTTTGAGCGATTATTATGTTACAGATGAAATACTATTTTGCATGCCTTATTTAGGGTCATTGTCCCAATGATACTAAAAGGTTGATCTTACTACCCACGACAATGGTTCTCAACCTTCTGGCCCTTTAAATACAGTTCCTCATGTTGTGACCCAACCATAAAATTATTTTCGTTGCTACTTCATAACTGTAATTTTGCTACTGTTATGAATTGTAATGTAAATATCTGATATGCAGGCTGGTCTTAGGCGACCCCTGTGAAAGGGTCGTTCGACCACCAAAGGGGTCATGACCCACAGGTTGAGAACCGCTGCTTTAGAAAATGAAATGAGGCTTAAGGAGTTAAAATAACTTGTTCTAGTCCACACAGATAATGACTGGAAGAACCAGTATCCAAACCCACAACTTTCAGCTCCAGATTCTGAGTTCTTAATCACCATATTATATGGAGTCATTCTTATCCAGGCAGCAATTTAGATCAGGAAAGAGGAAACAGAAAAACCATCTTAGGAAGATAAAAGATAGCAGGATTGAGATCTCAAGCAGCATTTATGAGCGGAAGAGAAAGAGGAGCTGCCAAATAGTCTCTTTTCAGCTACAAATGAATGAAGCACAGACAAGGCTTAGAAATTATTCTTTTCAATTTTATCATTTCAAGAGAGAGGCACTCAGTAGCCATCCTATCAGATTAAAAATAATATTATATTTATTTACATGTATATGATCAAGTAAATGACATAAAAAAGATGAAAGAATAGCTCATCCATACGTTCATTGATTGAGCAAATATTTAAGCCTTTACTATTGGCTAGACCCAATTCCAGGAGTTGAAATTGTTTTGTGTGTTTTTTTTCTTTAAGTAAGAATTTATTTGTTTGTTTGTTTGTTTTTAATATATTTTTATTGATTTCAGAAAGGAAGAGGGAGATAGAAACATTAATGATGAGAGAGAATCATCGATTGGCTGCCTTCTACATGCCCTCCACCGGGTATGGAGCCCACAACCTGAGCATATGCCCTGACTGGTTCATAGGTCGACGCTCAACTGCTGAGCCACTCAAGCTGGGCCAGGAGTTGAGGTTTAAATAGCAACTATGGAGAGACATGATCCCTCCTAGAGTTTGCAGAATAGTGGGAGAATAACAATCAATCAATAACCACACAAATAAATATATAATTACAAACTGGTTTAAAGGTGATGAAAGAGCAGGACAACTCTATAAAGGGGGCTAATTACTTAGTCAGAGAAATATTTGCAGAGGAAGTGTCATGTGGGCCAAGAGTAGGAATTACTAGGGGAAAAGAAGGGGGTGGGTGTTCTAAGAACATGCATAAATCCCAGGGCAGGGAAGCACAGCATGTTTAAGGAAGAGAGAGGAGGCCATGGCTGGAGCACAGAGTGAAGGGGAGAGCATGTGAGGCAGGACAGTAGTTCACAGAGCCTTGAAGGCCATTTGAAGGAATTTCCTTTTTATTCTAAGAGCAAGGGAACGTAATTGGAAAGTTTTTATCAGAACAGTGTCTTCAGATTGAGTGTTAAAAAGATTGGTGTTGCTTCAGTGTGGAGACAGGACACAGGAAGGGCCCAGGTGGGCGTGGGAGTCCCAGGAAAAGCTGCTGTGGAGCAGGAGAGAGGACAGCAGCTCAGACCACAGGGTGACTGTGCTGGTGGAGGGGGAGATGACAGATTGCAGAGACAATGAGGAGGGAAATTCAGCAGAACTGGGTGATAGTTTAGCTAAAACAGTGAGGTGGAAAGAAAAGAAAATGTCAAAGTCTAGTTTGATGTCCTGTAAATTGCATAGGTGTTGGTACCATTCATCAAGTTTAAAATATTTTATTGAATGTTTACTATGAGCTAAGGACCATACTAAGTTTTTCTGTTTGTTGTTGTTGTTTTCTAACTCGGGTATACAGATCAGTATTAATTCCACAAATTATCATGTTTGAAACATTATACCATTTGAGCCTCATCATCCCACCACCCTCACCAATGCTCCCCGCCCCAAATCACGGTGAAGTGGCAATATTATTGTCCACATTTTGTGGAGGAAGAACTAAAACTGAGAGATAAAGTAACTCGCTCAAGTCACACAGCTTGTGGATAATGGAGGTTTAACTTACTCCAGAGATCATGGTCTTAATGACTATACTCAAACCTGCTTATTGTCAAATGCCAGTTGATTGTTTAAAATATGACCTGAGACTGAGATAGAAGGAGAAGGAAATCAGCAAGGATAATGCAGTCCTGGAGAAGAGGGGAATAGGGTCAATGGCCACAAAGAAATAGACTGAAAATTATAGACCAAAAATAAGGAAGTAGGTATTTTTAAATAAAACACACTTTTTAAATTTTTTATTCTTAATCTATAGTCAACTTTTACAGTACATTTTGGAAATTTTTATATAGTTTTAAATAAATACCTCAGAATTCAAGCTTCGAATGACTTATTCCTTCCCTAATGTATCATTTGAAAGAATCTCTTTTTTTTAAATATATTTTATTGATTTTTTTACAGAGAGGAAGGGAGAGGATCAGAGAGTTAGAAACATCGATAAGCTGCCTCCTGCATACCCCCAACTGGGGATGTGCCCACAAGCAAGGTACATGCCCTTGACCGGAATCGAACCTGGGACCTGTCAGTCCACAGACTGACGCTCTATCCACTGAGCTAAGCTGGTTAGGGCTGAAAGAATCTCTTGATATCGATATAGGGATATCAAGTTTTGAGACACATGGAGAAAAAACTAAAATGAAAACAGGTTCTTGTGCTTCCAGCAGACATTTTTCAAAGCCTGTTTCCCTTAAACATTGTGTCTAGATGTTGATGTACTTATTTCCTCCCTGGATATTCCTGTCCTCTCGCTGGTTTCAACCGGAGCCTGTATTCCCAGGAGTGCACCCCGGTGAACCACCAGAAAGCCTGCCGATGACGACCACAATTACCCAGCAAATAAGGAGAGCTCTAGGGCCTGTTCCCCTGTGTTCCCCCTTCTCTCATGAGAAAACCAAGCCCTGCCTGTGCCGGTTCACTTCTCCCCTGTCTAAGGCAGGACACAGCAAGGCAATACATTTTCATCTGTGCTCAAGCACAATTGTGCTCTAGAGAATTGGGGTTTAATGTAACTTATGAGGAGCCACTTCCAAGGGAGATCATGGAACCTCCGGTTTAATTGAGGTGATCTGGAAGGCTCTGCATCTGTCAGTGAGCAAGGAGATGGTGATGCATGAATAGAAATAGAAACCGCTCTGCACGCCCTCCTTATTCTATATACATTTTCTCTGAAGCTCCCAGCTGTGGTTTATGTTACTGATTTTCTGCTTCTCTTACTCTCCTTTTTAATCTTTGTGTGGTTCTCTCCTATTCTTTATCAAATATGTATATGTGGGAGGAGTAACTCCTTCCTGGGAGTGGGAGCCATCCCCTCTCCCACCTATGCCTTCCCATCCTGTCCCACAAAAGCCCATGGGAATAGAGGGAAGGGGCTTGGTGACCTGGTGCTGCTACCCTCACCAACTGCTCTAATTATATCTGAAATGTTTATTAATTAACACATTCAGCAAATATGTATTCAGTACTTACCATATGCTAGACACTATTCCAGGCATTGAGGAGACAGCAGTCACTAAAACAGGTGATATTCCAGTGAGGGAACAAATAGAGGCAAAATATAAAAGTAAAATATATATTATGTTTTTTTGTTGTTGATAAGCACTATATATAAAAATAAATCAGAAAAGAGGGTAGGGAAATTGGGATGGGAAAGTCCATTTTAAATACTGTGGTTGGGAATGGCTCAATGAGAAAGTGTCACGGAAGCAAAGATCTCAAGCAGGTGAGGAAATGAGTCGATGGCTATGTAAGGGAAGGGTGTCCCAGACAGAGGGTCTAGCTAGTGCAAAGGTCCCGAGGTAAGAGAACACCTTAGGTGTTTAAGGAATAACAAAGAGTCCAGTGTGAAGGGAGTCAAGAGCAACTGAGGCAGTAGGACAGGACGAGTGTGAAGTAGGGGTGCAGTTCATACAGGGTCTTGGGGGTCATTGCAAAGACTTTTTGACTTTTACTCTGAGAAGGAAACCATTGCATGCTTGAGTAGAGAAGTAACACAATTTGACTTAAATTTGAACGGAGTCAGTATAAACTAAAAAAAAACTTTCAAGATAAACTGAGTATATTTATTCAGGTTAAAGAGTATTTAAATTTTTCTTTCTCTCAGATATTCTGTGGGTGACAAAAATGTGTAAGAAAGTACCCATTTTTTCAAGGAGTTGGCAATCATTCTAAAGAGACAGGCCAAACATTTGAAAAGCAGTCAATGCTGCAGAGAGATGAAAGATTCTGATCCCAAGTAAAAGCCTTTGAACTGTAGTAGGCAGTTAGACAGGCTTGAGCAGAACAGCAACTTTAGGCCAGGTATGGAATGTCACCAGGATGAAAAGCCCCAGGTACCTAGCCATGAGCAACATTGGGGGAAAATAATAAAATAAAATAAAATAAAATAAAATAAAATAAAATAAAATAATAAAATAAAAAAGACCTTGACTCCAGGGTGACATTTTCTCCCCAAGCATATCGCTGATCATGCAGTTTAGAACCCCTGACCCTTAATATCACTGGCCATGCCGTTCAGACCCTTCCCTGACCTTTCCTCCCCTAGCATGTTGGCAGATCTCTGTAGGGGAGGAGCAAGGGGGCTGGAGAATAGCCTCATATGACTCCCATACAAGCCCTTGTAGGACCACTCCCTTAAGCAGTAAGCCCTCAAGACAATGAGGTTCTGACCCACATCAAATAATCTTAGGAATAAAGCCTCAGGTCTGGTGATCACAAAGACAGAGTTTTGGTCAAACTAGAGATAACTTCTAGGCCTCAGTTGTGTTTTAGCTCCAGGCCCAGAAAAGCAGCAAGGCCAGGCATGGAGACACCATGTCTGACATTAGGACCAGTTGCAATGACTAATGACTCCCTGCCCTGGCTCTGATCAATCAGTAGGGACCATGACCATGAAAGGGCACACCTGGAAAGCTGATGAATGTTCTATTGAGATCCTCCCCTGGGACCTCCCCTAGTGTCCCTGCCTTTGGAACTCAGATAAAAGCCATCTTGAGCACACCTGAGCCTTTCCCTACTCTTTTCTTTCTCCAGGTGAGTTCTCTCTGCTTTTCTTTTTCCTAAGACCAAAGGGCCCTTCTTTATATTCTCTAACTTGTTTCTGAGCCCATGCAGCCCAGCTGGCTCAGTCTTCCATAGCTTATTTTTTCTACCTCTGTAACTTTCTAAATAAAATTTTGCTTATATTGGAGTCTTATCTCTGACTTCTTTCTTAGCCAGAACTCAAGTACTGAGGTTACTAAATCGAAGTCCAATCACTGGTAACATTCTGGTGCCATTTTGCCACCAACAGAACCATTAAGAAGGAGGCTAACAGGAATCTTCCAGAATAGTTTCACTAGAGAAGAAGGGACAGAAGTGAGTAGAGTGAAGGATAAGGCAAATATGGTCTATATACCCACAAATTCTTTGATATTCCTCCTCTAAAAGGTGGCTCTTAATCTCCTTACCTTGAAAGTGGACTCAGTTCTAGCAAACAATATGGATGAAGCCTGCACACACTTTTTCTTCTCTCTCATCATCTATCCTGATGAAAGCCATTTCGTGAGCCACCATCTAGAGAGACCAATGTAGGGCAGAGCTGAAGATTGCTGATAGCAGCCCATGCGAGAGCTATGAAGCAGACACTCCAGCCCCTTCAGAAACCAGCAGACCACCTGACTGCAATGTCATGAGAGATGCTGAGCCAGAGTCACACAACCAAGTCATTTCCCAGATTCCTGACCTTCAGAAAATATGTGAGATAATAAATGTTTGCTGTTTTAAGCTGCTACACTTGGGGTAATTTGTTACTCAGCAATACATAACTTATACAAGGTACATTCCTAAATAGAAAGAAGGTGGAAGAAAACAGAAAGAACACTGAGAGAGTAGTAGAGTTAATATGTTTGCATTTTTAAAGATGGGAGACTTAGCCTTGCGATTAATTCATCTCATTTGCAAGTAACAAATATATATATGGAGTGCCCAAAATGTATCAGGCACTATTGCATCAGTCATGCAGATGAATTTTAAAGTCTTTCAGAGCTCTTTATAGACCAAATTCCAAATCCCATTGCACTGATGTGTATTATGGGTGTTATTCCAGAAACTGGAAGTGGTAAATTTTAAGGACAGACAAAATATTTGCATTATTTAGATTTTCCTTTTAGAGCCAAATGAAGCCTCTCTCTTTTGACTAAATTTAAGGAATTCTACCCACCTTTCTACCCCTTAAAGAATAACAGTTAGTAGTAAAAATTAAAAAATATTCTGCAAAGTCATCTCCTTTACCTAAGGAAATATCTGTATCACAACTGAGCTATCACTTACACAGCTTCTCTTTTCTTTTTTTTTCAGAGTAATGATGTTTTTCCATTAAATGATACATATATCTCTTAAAGAAGTTAAGTGAAGTACAGTTTAAAATTTTTAAGAATTACCCATACCATATCATCTAGAAATAATCATTAGGTAGGCATCATTTCAGTATAAATAGAAGAGTAGATGGAAAGATGAGTGAGACATAGATACATAGAAGCAGAAATAATTTTCTAAAAATGCTATCACACTAAAAAATGCTACTTTTAAATTTGCATTAAAAGAAAAAGATATAAGTAAAACTGAAGGAATTGCTGGAATTTGCATAAATGTTTATATTTTTAAGATAAGAGATATTTTTTCCAAAAAGATAAAACCAAATTTAAGAGAGAAAAAAAATAGGAGAAATATTAAGAAGCTGGAGTCATTATTTTTTCTTTGAGTTAAATGTGTCAAATTTAGTCAATATTGATTGATTGCTTGTTCTAAAAAAATAAGGCCATTAGCACTCCCACCCACTTCCCCTGCCCATCTCCACACTTTTATTATGTTATTTTAATAACATCAAGTTATATCTCATTTGCCTTCTGTCCTGAAATATATTACCAGCTTCCTTTTAGTTATGTATTAATATGGACTCGGTATTTACACTAATACCTTTACCACAATATTTCCATTCTGATTTTTTTTTAAATGTATACTTCAATTGGCTATATTTTATTAAGTACTTAAAAAGTTATATAGGTCCTGAATTCTTGAGTTCTTGCATGTTTAGGGCTGTCAACCTACTCCTTTCACACCTAAACAACATTTTGAATGGTTATAAAATTTACAGATCAGACTTTCCCCCCTCCGAATCTTACCTTATAAATCTGTCTCACATTTTCTGTTCCTCCCTCCCTCCCTTCTTTAGCATTTAATGTGGTTAGAGAGAAATCTGAGCTTATAGATAACTTCTTTTTTCAAATCCTGATGTCCGAGAAAATGTTTCTTCATCATCAAAGAAGATCTATTAGAATTGGTGGACACTATTTGAGAGCAAATGTAAGGCATGAACAGAGATTCCCATGTTAAGCATGAGCAAGACAAAGAATATTTTAGATGGAAACTATCCAAATATAACACAGTAATAAAAGTGAAAGAAATGGATGCAAAAGACAGATAAAGGCCCAGTTTGGAAAACAACATAAGTCAAAGAATAAGTGGTAAAGTTAGCCACATCTACAAACACTGTTTTGTTGTTGTTCTCTCCCACGTTCTGTCATTTTTGGCAGTTTTGTTAAATGTCAGTTGCATGACCCTAAAACCAGGACATAATTTAAAAGTACAAGATATAAGGCTAATAATTTTGCCACTGTTTGTAGATGTTGTAAAGTGTGGTGAAGATAAAGGCGTTCTTTCTGAGTTCCTTTAGTCAGAGATGATAGCTGCCTGTATTCTAACCACCAGCCTTGAGGGAATTCATGATTCCCCTCTAGAAACATAAACACCAAGCACCTGGAGGCCCTGCTTCACTCTGGTAGAAAAGAGACATACCGTCCCCACACGTAGAGGGTCACAACCAGGACAGACTTATTCAGAAGCAAAGTGAACACAGTATGTTAATTGAGAGCTTGGCCATAGCCTTCCATTCTAGTGACTCTACCCCCTAAGCCTGTGCACTCTATCCAAGGATAATAGCCAGCTAGACACCGTGATTCATCCCCATTCTTTATGGCCAGAATTTGTTATGACCGCCAGTGTCCATGTTATCCTAATTTTTAAGTAATTATTCAATATTTAAAATAGCCCCCTGTGTTAATTCTTTATTGCTGTGTAACTAATTACACAAACTTCACTTAAAACAACACCCATTTATTAACACTAGTTCTATAGACAAAAAATTCAGGTGTGCGCAAATGAGTTTTCTGCTCAGAGTCTCACAAGTTTTAAATCAAAGTGTCAGCCAGGCTGTGCGCTCATCTGAAGCTCTGGGTTCTCTTCCAAGCATATTCAGATTGTTGGCAGAATGTGGTTCCTTGGGGCATAGGACTGTGGTTCCCATTTTCTTGCTGGCTGTCTAATGGGGTTGCCCTCAGTTCCTAGAGGCCACCTTCAGGTCCCAGCCTCATGGCCCTCTCCCAACATGGATGCTTACTTCCTTTAAGCCAGCAGGAGACTCTCTAGGAGGAATATATCTCTCTATATTGAGTAGGAAGATTATATAGAGACTGTCTATATAGTCTTATATCATGTAATGTAATCATTGGAGTAAGTATCCCATCACATTCAGAGGTCCACACTCAAGAGGAGGGGATTATATAAGGCACATACACAGGGAAAGGGAAACTTAGAGGACATCTCAGAATCCTACCTACCACACCCTTTTTATATTACTTGCTTTGATTCCTTTCCTGCCTAGACTTATAAGGCCTTTCAAACAACTCATGCTTAGCTGTACTCCTATACCAAACTTTTCCTGACCAGCCCTGTTCTGTAGACTAGACACACACAGGCATAAGTATAACATTTACTTGGCATATATTTTGAAATAATAAATAAATAAATAAATATAAAATTTGTTTTGTGTTTAAAAATACTATAGAACAGCCAGCCTGCATGGCTCAGTGGTTGAGCAATGACCTATGAACTAGGAGGTCACAGTTTGATTCTTGGTCAGGGCACATGCCTGTGTTGCGTGCTCGATCCCCAGTGTGGGGCATGCAGGAGGCAGCAGATAAATGATTCTCTCTCATCATTGATGTTTCTATCTCTCTCCCTCTCCCGTCCTCTCTGAAATCAATAAAAATATGTTTTTTTTTAAAAAATACTATAGAACATATTTGGGAAAGATATAAGAAAATGAGCTGATATACAAAACTAAAGATCACTTCACATTCATTATGATGGCTATTAAATTTTTTTAAGTAATAAGTGTTGGCAAGAATCTGAAGAATTGGAATCTTTGTACATTGCTGGTGGAATATAAAATGGTTTTAGCCACTGTAAAAAAAACCCCACAATTTAGTAGTTTCTCAGAAAGCTAAAATTACTACATGACCCAGCAATTTTACTCCTAGGTATATACTTAAAAGAATTAGAACTGACACTCAAGCAAATACATGGATGGCCATGGTCATAACAGAACTAACTATACTAACCAAAGGGTAGAAATACCTCAAATATGCATCAACAAATGAATTATACATTAATTTTGTTATATACACACAATGGAATATTATTCAACCATAAAAAAAGAAGCACTACTAATAAATGCTACAGGGTGGATTTAAAAACATTACTTCAAAAACATACTACATGAAAGAAATCAGTCGCAAAAGGCCACATATTCTGTGATTTCATTTACATTCATTAAATATTCATAAAGGGAAAATCCATAGAAACAGAAAGCAGACTGGTGGTTTCCAGGGGCTGCAGGGAAGGGAGTTTGAGGAACAATTGCTTAAGGGATTCAGGATTTCCTTTGGAGTGATGAAAATGTTTTGGAACTAGATAGAGGTAGTGATTGCACAACATTGTGAATATACTAAATACCACTACATTGTTCACTTTAAAATGGTTAATTTTATGTTATGTGAATTTCATCTCAATAAAAAAACTGGAAGGCAGGTCCATGAATACTAGAATTAGTGTGGTGATCACTTTGTAAGGTATATAAATTTCAAATCACCATAATGTGCACCTGAAACTAATATAATATTGAATACCAACTATACTTAAATTTTTAATTTATTATTAATTTATATTTGAGAGAGAGAGAGAGAGAGAGGAAGGGAGATATTGAAAGAGAGAGAGGGGGGAAAAAAAGAAGATGGTGATGTAGATAATTGCCTGTACTTGCCGCCTCCCACAACCACATCAAAATTACAACTAAAATACAGAACAACCATCATACAGAACCACTGGAAAGCTGGATGAATGGAAGTCCTAAAAATAGAGAATTAAAGAAGAAAGAGCACACTGAGTCTGGTAGGAGGTACAGAGGCTGGGAAAGGGCTGGTCTGGCACCCATGTGGGCTGCTTTTCTAATCGGGAGGGAGAGTGTCTCTGTGGAGGCTGCCAAAAGGAGTAAGGGTTCCCAACCCCACACCAGACCACCAGCCTGGGGTCCCAGAGCTGGAAAAAGAAGTCTCTACAGCAAGCATGTCAAACTTGTGGCCCACCAGCCGCAAGTTTGACATACTTGCTCTATAGACAGTAAGAACTATGGGCTGTGAAAACCAGTGGGGATTGGGGCTCAGCAACACAGAGGCTGCTGGAGACCCAGCTGTTCTTCTTAAAAGGCCAGCACCATGAACTGAACTTACAAGGTCTTGTTTCCTCTGAGCTCCAGCACCAGGATAAGGCTCTGGGGAACACAGACGAGGAGGAACTGGATTGTCTAGCATCAGGGCAGGAACTTGGGGATGGCTTTCTCCAAGATGGAGGTGCTCACAGGGATCATTGTTTCTATGCTGGGACCTCCCAGGTCACAGGGCTGATTGGCAACCATTTCTATTTGCTCCGCCCTGGTGATACCCTAAGACCCTGCCTCATCTAATTTACAACCCCACCCAAACTGGATGCAGCAGCTTTTCCATATGAATGGCCTGTCCTTGCTCAGGCTAAAATCTCTCAAACAAGCTGCAGCTGGGTCAGGGAACCCCAAACCTATCAATAAAAGGCCAAATACCTGGCACCAGCCTGCCTTGCTTTATAACTAGGCTTCATCTTGGCACTTCCAAACCCAATACAAAGAGGAGAAATCTGCTGATCTCTTTGTACTCCTGCTGGCTGGCCCCAGGCAGTGGCTGACTTTGCACCTCCCTGGAGACCCAAAAGCCAGTATACCCAGTGGTCAGTGTCAGACCATACCAGATTACAACTCTATACATCCATAAGTGACACACTCAAAGGACAAGCTCAGTGAGCACCAAAGCTCCACTGAAGCAAGACCTGCTCCATAGGGGTATCTCTTGCACAGAAGCTCTCCCACTGTAGTCGCAGCTGATCCTCATAGCCAATGATGTTGGCCTGGAAATCAACATCTCCCAGTAACACCAACAGCAACCAAGTCTCAACTACAACAAGACTGTGTTCACAGCCCACAAAGGGGTGCACATAGAACTCCCAGCACAGGTGACTGAGGAGGCTGAGCCACTGGGCCCTTATAGAACACCTACTACACAAGGCCACTCTACCAACTCAAGGAGACATAGCAGCTCTACCCAATACATAGACACAAACATAGGGAAGCAGCCAAAATGCGGAGACAAAGAAACAAGTCACAAATGAAAGAAATGGAAGAAAGCAAACTACTGGATATAGAGTTCAAAATCATGGTTATAAGTTTACTCAAGAATCTTCTAGAAACCTCCAAAAAAAATGGAAAAGGACCAGTCAGAAATTAACTATACACTGACTGAAATAAAGAACAATATACAGGGATTCAACAGTAGAATAGAGGATTCTGAGAATCAAATCAATGATTTAAAATATGAGAAAGCAAAAAACACCCAACCAGAAGAGCAAAAAGAAAAAAGAATCCAAAAATATGAAGATAGTGTAAGCAGACTCTGGGACAACGTCAAGCGTACCAACATTCGAATTATGGGGGTGCCATAGGAAGAGAGAGAGCAAGATATTGAAAACCTATTTGAAGAAATAATGACAGCCCTAGCTGGTTTGGCTCGGTGGACAGAGCGTTGGCCTGCTGACTGAAGGGTCCCAGGTTCAATTCCGGTCAAGGGCATGTACCTTGGTTGCTGGCACATCCCCAATAGGGGGTGTGCAGGAGGCAGCTGATCGATGTTTCTCTCTTATCAATGTTTCTAACTCCCTATATATCTCTCCCTTCCTCTCTGTAAAAAAATCAATAAAATATATATTTTAAAAGAAATAATGACAGAAAACTTCCCCTACCTGGTGAAAGAAATAGACTTACAAGTCCAGAAAGCACAGAGAGTCCCAAATAAGAGAAACCCAAAGAGGACCACACCAAGACACATCATAATTAAAATGCCAAGGGCTAAAAACAAGGAGAGAATCTTAAAAGCAGCAAGAGAAAAGCAGTTAGTTATCTACAAGGAAATGCCCATATGACTGTCAGCTGATTTTTCAACAGAAACTATGCAGGGCAGAGGAAGTGGCAAGAAATATTCAAAGTGATGAATAGCAAGTACCTACAACTAAGATTACCCAGCAAAGCTATTATTTAGAATTGAAGGTCAAATAAAGAGCTTCACAGACAAGAAAAAGCTAAAGAAGTTCATCACCACCAAAACAGTATTATATGAAATGTTGAAGGGTATTCTTTAAGAGGCAGAAGAAGAAAAAGAAAAAGATAAAAAATATGAACAATAAAATGGCAACAAATACATACCTATCAACAACTGAATCTAAAAATCAAAATAAACAAATGTGGAATATAATGAACAACATAAACTGATGAACAAAAATAGATTCAGAAACATAGAAGCATTGAACAGACCATCAAACCTCAGAGGGAAGGCAAGGGATGGTGGGTGGGGGTAAGGGATCAACCAAAGGACTTGTATGCATGTATATAAGCATAACCAATGGACACAGGCAGTAGGGGGGTGAGGGCATGTGCTAGGGGGTGGGAATGGCCGGGGAGAGGTCAATGGGGGAAAAAGGAGACATATGTAATACCTTAAACAATAAAGACTTTAAATTAAAAAAAAAAGAAAGAGAGAAAGAAACATTGATCTGCCATCCGACCCATTTATGCATTCATTGATTGATTCTTGTATGTGCCCTGACCAGGGATTGAACCCGCAACCTTGGCACATCAGGATGACACTCCAACCAAGTGAGTTACCTGGCCAGGGCCCAACTATACTTAAATTTAAAGTAATTAAATTAAATTTTAAAAAACTAAAATGAAAAGGAAATATCTATTGAGGCGGAAAACATATCAGTGAAGACATTCTTCACAAATCTTGTATTGTTTTTCTTCTAATATTTCTGTTTCTACTTGGGCTTAAAAAGGAGAAGAGCCACAGAAATCTGATAGGAGAGAAATGAAAGAGTAAAATATTCGCCAATACTTTTCTTCTCCATAATGAAGAATTAGATAAATTCAGGTAGTAATTTGAAACTATATTGTTGCAACAGACACAAGCAGCAAGTTTTTACACTTCTTTTCATGTAGACATGATTTAGTATAAGCAAAGTACAGAAAGAGCAAGACAAAGAGAACCATAGAAATTCCAAAGTGAGTTTAAAAAGTACACTCAAGAATAGGATGAAAATAGAAATAAAGATCCATTGAAATTGGGGGAAAGAAAACCAGTTGTGCCTGTGTAGCACTTCTAATACTTTCATAACATATCCTACTTTATCAAAAGATAATATGCAAATGATGGTGGATCAGTGCTTCCTGACATTTATACTTCTATTTGAATGACACTTTTTAATGGGGAAAATTAAATTATGTTTTCCAGTTATACTTCTCTGTATTTATGTTTGTACCTTTGATCCACGTTTATATATTAAACTTGGATTTCCACTAGTTCGTTGAAAAATGAGCATTTCAAGGTATCAACATGGAAATGATCCTGTTTTGGCAACATATCTGTCATATCTACACTACAAAGATCAAAAACAACTGCAATGATATATTCTGATTGTACAATTCATTCCACAAAGGCTAAGAGGTTCCTTGGAAGCCACCACAAGGAATGATGAGATGAAGAATAGAGATGGCATCCTAGCTTCAGAGCTCCAGACCCCATTGCCTCCATTGCCCACCCATCACATAGCTCCACTTTGTGTCTTACATAGCATGCTTCCTGGTGTTATTTGAAGATATTTTGATAGCTTTAACATGCAGTTTATAAAACGGGGTAGAACATATAAAAATACATATGGTGACAAGACCCTTTAGTGTCATAAAATTAATAATATTTAGAAAAACATAGAAACCATGAGATATGCTGAAAGCAGTGATTCATAGCTGTAATTGGATTACATTAAATTGATCAGTTTGGAGTATAACCAATGAAAAGGTAAGGGGTTTTTTTCTTTTTAATGTATAAAACACTGGAAATATTTTCATGAAAATTATGCCTGGAAGAAAGGGTGAAATGATCAATTTTATAACATTTTTTAAACTCTGAGAACCAAAACATGCAAGTTTGTTGTTCAACTTCAGCTCATCAGACATTTAAACCTATTCTCAGGAATATATTATGCACAAAACTCAAGGACTAGCTTCATGTTCCTCAGTCAGAAGGAGAGAAAGCATCATCACTCGATTTTGCCTCAGTTAATCGAGCTAAGTAGCTGACACTACTGTCCTCTTGTGTCAGTCATGCTACATGAGCTTACAGCCTGAGAAAAGTTTTCCCACATATGTGAGCCTTGCCTACTCAGCCCCAGAATATCTGTACTTTTTTTTTTAAGATGCAGTTTTGGAATATGTTTTATTTATTATTTATTTATGTATTTATTTATTTCAGAGAAAGGAGGAGAGACAGCTAGAAACGTCAATGATGAGAGAGAATCACTGATCTGCTGCCTTCTGCATGCTCCCTCCCCCACCCCTCACTGGCGATCTAGCCCACAACCCAGGCATGTGTCCTGACCAAGAATAGAACCTTGACCTCCTAGTTCAAGGGTGAACACTCAACCACTGAGCCACACCGGCCAGGCAACTATCTTAAAATATTACCTAACTTTCATAATCTTTTAAGGCAGGGACCATTGCCTATGTGTCTGTGTCTCCAGCACAGTATTAAGCACAAGCCTGGTTCTAAATGAATGACCAGTGACCGTGAAACACAGTGGCCAATGTGCTGATGTCAGAGATCCTGATCACAATGGCCATCACGGTGGAAAGTACAACACTGGGGAGGAGGACTCTTTCTATCAACTTGAATAGAGACAAAATGCTGAATACATAAGAGCACTCAACCTGACATGGGCACAAAACCCACAAACTTAGGCTGAAAATAAATCTCTCTGAAAAAAACAAACATGTGATGCTACTAGGATTAAAAACTTTATTTCTAAAAGCCCCAAAGCAGTCACAAATAATACAACTGACCAAATACCAAAAGGGCAATTTTCTGTTGAGAGTGAAGATTTAGAACTGGAGAGGAATCTGTCCAGATTTAAATAATAGCAGATGGATCAAAAATAAGGGAAGGGAAAGGATCCATTGATCCCACTAATGTGTTGATTCGTAAAGCAGAGTGGAAAAGATGCCAAAAACTAACTTTGAGTCCAGTTATTAAAAACAGAACATTCGGTGGAAACTTCCATGTTTTCAAGGTTATTCTGAAAAGTATGGATGGCTACTTCAGGCACGCAGTCTGACAAATATGAAACATGGCTTAAATAGATGGAGTAGAGGATTTAGTCTTCATTAATGTTTGATTTCTAGTAGATTTGAATATGGGACTCGTACACATTTCCCTATGTTTGATCTATGACATACAAAATGTGTGTATGTGTTCAAATATACATTTTTATTTAGAAACCACTTTTTTGGAAAAATGTTCTGTTTGAGAAATTGTAATCTGGACACAAATTTATATATATTACTAGAGGCCCGGTGCACGATAATTTG
>NW_005367587.1:4327236-4330111 GCF_000412655.1 Myotis brandtii
CACCCTCTGGCAGCCCAGGAACCCTCAAGGGATGTCCACCTGCCAGTAGGGAGCAGGCATAAGCTGTCAGTTGGACATGCTTAGCCCTGCCAAGGAGCCGGGAGAGGCTCCTGCCACCGCCACTGCGCTCAAGCCGTCAGCCTGGCTTGCGGCTAAGCGGAGCTCCCCCTGTGGGAGTGCACTGACCACCAGGGGGCAGAGCCTGCATTGAGTGTCTGCCCCCTGCTGGTCAGTGTGCATCATAGCAACTGGTTGTTCTCAGTTGTTCCACTGTTAGGGTCAATTTGCATATTGTGCTTTTATTATATAGGATTACATGACAAAGTTTATAGGATGCTCCCACAAATAGTTTAACAAAATTTCTAAATATGAAGTCCAAGAAAGTAATTAATGAAGCTGTATATTAAGAGAGTAACAGGTTCTGACAATAATAATAAAAGTACTTTTTAATGATTACTTTTAGAGCTCTTACTATGGTGATGCTCATAGACTCTTTAAATGAATTCTTTTATATCATCATCACAATAACACTGCAGGAGTTAAGCAGTTATTATCCCCATATTACAGATGAGTTATGTATGTTTAAACTAGTAAACTTGCTAATAATCAGCCAATTAGAAGGTGAATCTGAATTTTGACCCAGGATTTCTACTTTCAGAACTCATGCTTTTAAGCTTACTAGACATCCCGGAGAGAAATATCTTCACTGGTATCAGAACAGTATATTGCCTTATGTTTGTCATTTTTATTTTAAAAAAAAAAAACAACTTTCTAAAGACCCGGTGTATTTTTCTTTAGTGATAAAATTTTAAAGGCCTCATGTACGAAGTTGGATTTTATAATATCTTGAGACTATGTTTCTTCTTTAAGCATAAATTCTCCTTTCTCTCTCATACATAGACAAAGCAATGGGAAAAATAGAAATTTTTATATGTAAACCATTCCACAAAAGAATTTTCAAATCTAGACCTTTACTAAGCCCATATGATCATTTGGACCCTCAGATCCATGATGAAAAGTTAAGAGAAATTCAGGTAGGCATTTGAGCTATATTGTTGCAACAGACACAAGCAGCAAGTTTTTATACTTTAACAAAATTCTCCTCCTTTCCTTGTTGCATAGCAACAGCCACCACTTAAAAGAGCAGGCCACCCTTTCTTCCCTGCCCTGTATTGACTAGCAATACTTGGCCCTTTCCACTCTTGGAAAGTAAAACCAACTTTCTCTCTGCATCTCCTCTTTTAGGTGTGAATTCTTTCACAGCCAGTGTCACTGGCCAAACCCTAACAAGAACAACATCCTTGATTCTTGTCTCTGCTGTTTTCTGCTTTATCTCAGGGATGGTTCTCTGTGTGCAGAGCTTTCCTGACTTCCCTTGCCTGGTCCACTTTAAAATCAGATGAAATGGTGTAGCTTCCAGACTACAGGCACAACTGAGCAGAATGGGACAGCATCCTCTTTTGGAGGATGAATAATTTGAGCTATGGGTCCTCTCAAATTTAACTGACTTACAATGTCATTTGCCTTAGAACTATCCCTCTTCTAGTAATGAAGTACATATATATAATAATCCATGTATTCCCACTAAGAGACACAGAAGATAGGGAAATCTAGGCTCCAATCCTGCCTTTGCCCCTTCCCAGCCCTATATTTTTAGCAGGTTATTTAGCATCTCAGAGCCACAGTTTTCTCATCACTAAAATGAGAACCATAGGATGCTTGCTATTTCAGAGTTAAATAAGATAATGTTATCCAGTGCATGGACCATATTAGGTGTTCCAAGATGTCAGTGATTTTTATAATTTATATATCCCATAGTTTATGGGTCTTTTTGCCACTTCCCAGTGCTTAAAGATAGTTAAGAACTCTTCCAAATAGTTGCTTTATGATACAGGGCTCTTGTTTTAAACTACCCACAAAGAAACTCATGAGTTGAACATGGCCAAGTTCACATATTAAGCAGCCTTTCTGTCAATGCAGCAATAAAAGTGTTCTAAAAAGGGGGAGAGGAGATATAAAAAGAAAAAAAATCCCTTTTTAAAATAAGAATTACATCTTTTATTTTGGCTTGTGTCAGGGTAATGAAATGCCAATTCAGAAAGTCCCTGGAGCTAAACAAATTCTCTACCATCAGCTCCTGGGCTGTGTCAGCAAAGACAGGTCTGCCTGCAGGAAACAGGAGTCCAGGATCTCCCTGAGGCTCTCTCCCTTCTGGTGCCACAGCCCTGCAGCATTCCTGAAGGCCACAGAGGACACTGGGACCACTGCCAGGCCCTGCCCTCCTTGGCATGAAATCGCAGGCAGACAGCCTTTCTCCTTCCCTGGTTCTCTCCTTCCCTCCCTTCCTCCCTCCCTCCCTCCTTCCTTTCCTCCTGGGTAGAAAACATACTGTGATTGCATCCACTTTATCATCTCATTTGCTTTCTGATCTGATCCCTGGCTGCCTTGGGGCTGATCAAAGGAAGATGTGAGCTCTCATCTTCACAAAGAAACCCCTATATTCAAGCAAACATGTTAATTCATTGCCTTTTTTGCCTGTAGTTGCCTTTCCTTGCTTCCTCCTTCCATTTGTCAATATGGGTTGAGCAAAAGTAGGTTTATAGTTATAATACAAGTAGAGGCCTGGTGCACGAAATTGTTCATGGGTAGGATCCCTAGGTTTGGCCAGCGATCAGGGCCGATCTGGCCATCCGGATGCTGACTGGGGCCTTCCTTCATCCCGTACCGCCCCTTGGTGGTCAGCACACATCATAGTGAGTGATAGAACTCCCGGTCTCCTGGTCGAACTCCTGAGGGGACACTTTGCATATTATCCTTTTAGATAGATAGATAGATAGATAGATAGATAGATAGATAGATAGATAGATAGATAATT